>NW_017674353.1:52676-70088 GCF_001879085.1 Nicotiana attenuata
GGGGGGTGGGGGGGGATGCAATGAAGACAAGATGATGAAAGTAAAAATAATTAACTAAGATATTTTTGTTCTTTGTTGCTTGATTTAACCAAGTTTATTGAAGAATATATGTGAAGTGTGAAGATACTTTCAAATCCACGAGAGGTGCAATTTTTAAACTATAGTATCATTTACAAGTAGTTCATGTATGAAAAGAACGAGGAAAATCATATTTGTCTCAACTATAACGAACTTTACATAATAGATCGATACTGATGCCAAAATTAGCAATAAGCATTGGGGCTTTAGTTAATTAAGAGAACCAAGCATAGATGTTCTTGAGTTAAAACTAAATCAATAATAGTACTGTAATATGCAGCTTATAATTATCAAATTCAAAAAATAAAAACAAATAAACAAAAGAATAGGAAAATAAGATGCAACATGAAGGATAAGTGGTGCTAGCAACCGGTACTATAAAAAATTAATTAACATAAAGGAAATGTGTTCTTACATGGGCAGTGAACCATTTTGACTAGGAATATAGCTAGCACCTAGCTGTTGGTAATAGTGTAGAACTGACCAAATTTACTTCTTCATACACATTAAAAATATCTGTTGGTCCTCTGATTTCTTCACGCTATATGTATTTCTAGGCCAGTCCTACAACGTTCAAATCATTTGTAAGAGGAAAGGTCACTGAAGGCAGTTTTGAGAATGAAGAGACTATGAGCTGCAGTCAACTTTTTTTGTCCTCAATAAATATAGAGTTTAAAATGACTTTTCATATGACTTATCATCAATAATCACAATAAATAAATAATGTAGTTAATATATCATTCAAGATTGCAAGAATCAATGTCCCCACGTAATTAAAAAAAAATGTCCATTGCATTTTCATATTCTCATACATTATATGTTGAAAAGATGTCCAGTAGCTTAATAAATTTATTTAAATCTACATTTACATTTTTGTACAAAAAGTGGTGTAGAAATATTAGTGTTTGTTTGAAGGGCAAAATTGTTATTCAACTTTACATGGCCATTTTAATCTTTTAACTTTGACTTAGAGTCTTCACACTTATAATATAGTATGATATGATAGAGAATACCGTTACCTAATGTGAAGCAAAGAGTGGTATATTGTTTACCAGTTGTGTAAAATTAGTAATATGGTAATATAGCTTTTGAAGAAAGTTAATTAACAGAAACAGAAATATTCAAACGAGATTGATAACACATTGGAGTACAAACAGGCAGTTTAATTAGCCTATTCATCAGACCAAGTTATATCCAACTCCCCCCATTCGTTCATGGGCACATGTAAAGCTCTCCAAACTGCTTGTGAAGCTATAACAAGGTTATTAGGACAAGGTGGTTGATAATCATGTTTCTCATCACAACCCATAGTTGAGTCACACTCATCCACAACCATGGCTTTTACACTTATTCCATTATTAGCATTTATTGTAATGTTACTAAGGCACCTTCCTCCTCCATTGTACCAACCAGTGGAAAGAGCTACAACATGTGTATGATCAGAATGATACTTGTTATCACATTTTGATGGTCCATATCCATCTCCACCCTTTTCGAAACTATTCAATGTGAGAACTGCTTTGGTACTCTTCTTAGAAACTGGGGGTGAACATTTGTAAGTAGTGTACACTTTGCCTTTGATGCAACATATGTCATCATCTTCAATGTCACAGTGTCCCGTCGGCGGCTTTTTCGCCTTTATCTTGCCGCTAGGATTGCAGGTTGGCAATCTTGCATCTGAGGAACTAGCTAGAACGAGTAACACAATAAGAGATGTAATACCTAATCTAAAGATCTTCATGATCTCTCTCTCTATTCTTAATTATAAAATCTTTGGTTTCTGAATAATGGAGAGCTAGCTGGTTTGTCTATATAATTAATGTTTGGTCACATAAAACTCCAAGGTTGTGTTCAAATTCCAATATCCTCTAAGTTTTTCGTATGTTAAAAAAATTAAATGGCCCGTCTAGATTGTATCTTCTCTTGAGCTTCCGTACACAGATTCCTATAGGCATGTATTTTCTCATGACAAAAAGACAACATAATTTGATTCGAAAACAAATTAGGAACCAAAAATGGTCTCCATCAGCTTAACGAAGATGTCACGGCATTTAGCGACTGTTGTCTTCTGCTGTCCGCCATAGGACTTTTACATTGAACGCCTACTCTATCACAATGCTCTCTTGAAACAACATTATTTCTAAAACTTGGAATCTCAATCCTAGGTCCTTTCATTTGGTTATATTTTACAGTTCCTAGACGTGTGTAATATAAAGGGGAAAAGGAGAAAGGGAGAGAATAGAGTGATAAAGGACAGTCGCCACCAATAATATTGTTGTAGGTTGCCGTCCCTAAGTAGCGACCTGCATAAGATCTATTTTGTAGCGTATTTATTTACTTTTTATGACAAGCTTAGTGCTAAAAACTAATAATAACAATGCGACGGGGAGGATGCACATTTCCACGCCTTGCAGAAATTTTTTACAAAAATTATATGTAAAATAAAAAAAAAATGTCTCCATTAGCCAATGTATTTACTGTGATAAAATGAATACTTTACAGAATAATGTACTTGGCTTCAACAACTCTATTTGGATCAAAAGATATTACAACCTTTTTGAACAAATCAATTAAAGAAAATGAAGGGGTAAATCTTAGTCATTCATAATGAATTCCAGATCAATGAACTAGAGGAAGAATTGCATACAAAGAGAAGTGAAGATAAACGATCTCATTGAAACTTGTTAATATTGTCCTCATTAACCAATTGAATAGAACTTATTACATATTACAACGATCGCTCAGGATCACTTCACTCATCTCTCTGTTTTTCGAAGCTCCCGAGAGGAGATAGATGGAGAATAGGAGAGATATTTTTCTGGAAGAACCCCCCCCCCCCCCTGTGAGAGGTTTTTACCCTCCTATATATACAGCCCTGGACCTCCGGCTATGTGGTCTATCCGACGCTTCTTCTATGCCTCACACTCCTCGGTTACTTGCTGGAGGTCGTCCTTTACTGCTTCGACGAAAGTCGTGAGAGCAGGATATGGAACACCTCATGTTGATCCTTATTGCCTCGCCGTCTGTGAGCGGGCGTTAGTCGGTCTGACCGTTGTGGTCAGATTTTGACCAATACAGTTAGTCCCTCCGTCTGTCGGGGTCGTCCCCTGTCGGGATCGGCAGACGGATTATGACCGCTGTCAACCCGAGAGAAATATGACTAATCACTCCTTGGTTGTACTACGTGGATTCGGAAAGGATGACGACACCCTTTTGGTATTCCAGGACTGTTGCGACCGTTTCGGAACCGAAACGTCGTTTGTTCTGAAACATCGTTTCATGGTTGCAGCCATTATGACACACGTTCTTAGAGAGTTGAAATGTTTCGTGTGCCACCAGGTTTGATAAGCGACTCTTGGGTTTCGCGCTGGGGAGGTTTATGTTTCTTATAAATAGAAAGAACACATCATTCGATTGACACATTCCCTTGCCTTTTGCCTGAAAGAATTCTTGCGAGTATACTTTCTTCCTGATAACTTCAAACTTTTATTTGCTTCCTGTGAGCCGAAAAACTCTCATCCTTTCCTTTCATCGCTTTTTTTTGTTGCTAAGTTGACACAATGGCCGGTAATTCTTCTCGCGCTGACCTTCCAGCCCCGATTCCGGCACTGGCAAACGATACTCCGGCCACCGGAGGGGCAGAAACGGTGGAGGATGAGGAGGTTCCGTCAGTGGCCGAGATCTTGCCCCGCCCCGGAAGAGTATGGGCTAATTTTAGCGGTCGCGTCGGGGAGGAGCCGGAACCTGTCCCCTCAGTAATGAAGGAGGAGGATATTGCTGATTTGAAAGTCCAGTGGGGAATTCCCGGCTATATCGATATGTGGCCGGCTGTGGGAGACGACATCGTCCATTTCGACCGCCCCGAGTACTACGTGTTCTACGCGTACCCCTTCCTTATTGGGTACACTCTTCCTCTCCCACTCTTGGTGGTGGACTTCTGTCGCTTTTATGAGGTATGTCCTGCCCAACTCTCGCCGTACCTGTATAAACTGTTTCTGATGTTGCTCAAGTTCGTGGAGCTCGCCGGCCGTGAGGTCACTTTGGGGCATATGCTCAACATCTTCGCCCCTCAGCATATTCGTGGTACGATGGTCCACATGCGCCTTCGGGGGTCAAAGAGCCTGGTGGTGAAAATGGACGACAGGGCTAACCGTCATTTTTATGAGAATTACTTCTACGTGCGGACCGAGCATCTCTTGGCGGATCCAACGGGGTTCCCTGAGAAATGGAACTTTGCGCGTAAGTTTGTATGTTGTTTTATTTTAGTCGATGGGATGCACGACCATTTCTTATCGTGATACTAAATCTTTGCCACTTTTTGCAGCCGCGAGATTGCCTCCTCCACCCGTTGACAGTATTCGTGAGTGGGTGGGCGCTATTCTCCCTCATACGGCGGGGATCCGCACATGGGCGGCCTTCTATGACAAGTATGGGCGCAAGCCTCTTTCTGGTGAGATGTCGTATCCATTTGTCATTTTTTTTCTTCCCTTCTTTGTATTTAATTTCTCACGTGCTGCTCGTCGATGTTAGGGAGGGTACGGAGGGCGAGGGCTCCTCCGTTAGCTTTCCGGCAACCAGCCTAAACTACTCGCCCTATCGCAGTACCCACTGCTCGTCCTTCGTCGAGGGCCGCTTCAGTTGAATCTGCGGCAGCAGTTGCTCCTGCTGAGACCGCTTCTCCGGCTGAAGTTCCGACTCGTGTTGCTCGCCCGACGGGTGAATCTCCGCCTACTGAGGATGAAGGGGGTCCTTTCAAAAAGCGGCGAGTGGGGTTCGAGACAGCACCCCCAACTATGATTCATCAGGACGACTCTCCTTCAACGGGATCTGGAGTGGGGGTTGATACGGTTCCCCCTGTAGGGACGGAGCCGGCCGTTGCATCTGCTCAACCAGAGACTCCGGCTATTGTTGGTGATCAGCGTCCTGCCGCGACGGAAGGTCAGGTTACTGGGGCCGCCGTTGTGGTTTCGGACGTACCCTCATCCTCTGCGCGTGGTCGTACTTCCTCTTCAGCTGCTGACAGAGGAAAGGGAGTCGTGGTCGACGACTATTAATCCGAGTCGCACCTCGACCCTGATGATGTTAGGATGTTTGAGGAGGGCATTACCCATTCGGTGGTTCAAGCGGGAGGTCCGACCCGCTTTCTTGAGATTCCTTCGGATGTCAACCTTTTGGGGTATATGGAGGATTTGGTGCTGCAGTTCGATATTTTGTGCTCCGAGGCCGAGACTATGGCCCTTCGGAACGTTCCTGATACAGGTTTGATGGACGAGGTGGCCGCTATGGGCTTAAGAGTAAGTTACATTATCCCTGTTGTTTTTCTTTCATTTTTCTTGATGACGGGGGGCTAACCCATATTCTCATTTTTCAGACGTATATGCTGGAGGTGGAGAGTATTCGCAGGGCCAACATTCGGGCCAAAATCTTCTTGAAGATGCTGGAGAAATATCGGCGCTATCGCGACAGGTGTCGTGAGATGCATGAGCGGCTGAAGGCTAACCCTTGTGACCGGACTCTTGGCGAGGAGTTAGAGAAGAGGGACCAGGAACTGTTGCAGGCTATTCATAGCAAGAGTGCGCTTGAGGAGCAACTCCATGCGAAGGATGAAGAGCTCGAGCTGGGCAAAGGAGTTGTTGCGGAGTGTGAATATCTCCAGGAGAAGCTGAGGTCGATGCAGTCTGAGATGGATCAGAACCTCCTCAGGGTCGAAGCAATGAGTGCAGAGTGGGTGGTAAAATTGGCCGAGATGGAGAGAAAGGTAGCCGGGTTGGAATTCATGGAGAATGCCTGGTCCTCAGCTTCGGCGAGGGCGGCGGCTTTAGAGGATACCATCCGCGTCCTCCAATCTGAGCAGGAATCGGAAAGGGCGACGACCACGCTAAGGGAGGAGAGGCTTGAAGAGCGCATTAGTGAGATCGACCGGGAGGTCTCGATCTTGGGGGATCGGGTCGATGCTCTGGAATCTGAAAGGGAGCAATTGCTGGCTCAACTTGAATCTTCCTTTGCCGCCGTTCCTCGTCAGTTTCATGAACTTTAGGTCCATGCTGAAGCGCACCGGGACATATATAGGAATCTGTGGGAGGCGGGCAAGGTGACCGAGGCCGAATATGAAGAAGCGCGGGTGAAAGCGCGAGAATCTCACGTCAATTGCGGGTATGACTCGGCGACGCCAGAGGCTGACTAGGGCGCGGGCGCCGAAGGTGAATTCCCCGGAGGTGATGGTGGAGAGGGTGCTGATGATGATGCCGAATAGAGGGGTAGTGATTTTGATTTGTTTTTTGCTTGTTGTTTTCTTCCTTCATTTTTTTTGTTGTCGGTGTTATTTCCTTCTTCTTTTCCCTTGTCGTTGTTTTTTTTTATTGTTGACTTGGGCCTCATGTAACCCGCGACCATTTGCGCAATTACTTTGTATAAAGAAGAGCTTTTCGCTGTTATTTGTCTTGTACTTTTACCTTTGTTTTTGTTTTCCGTGATTACGCGCGAGATAGATTTCCGCACGGCGAGTCCCAATCTTTTGTACCTTCTAATGGCCCTTGGCCTCAGAATTATTTCGAATTCTCTTTGGCGATGGCTTAGGGTCTTGAAGGGTATTACTTCAACCTATTGACGTGTCGAACCGTCGCCATTCGTTAGATCGAGGTCGAACTCCTCTCTTTTGGCGAAGGCCCTTGGCCTTAAAGGGTGTTATTTAGACTTATCGAAATGTTAGCCCGTCGTCGTTCGATCGAGGTCGAACTCTTCTCTTTTGGCGAAGGCCCTTGGCCTTAAAGGGTGTTATTTCGACTTATCGAAATGTTAACCCGTCGTTGTTCGATCGAACTCTTCTTTTTGGCGAAGGCCCTTGGCTTTAAAGGGTGTTATTTCCACTTATCAAAATGTTAACCCGTCGTCGTTCGATCAAGGTTGAACTCTTCTCTTTTGGCGAAGGCCCTTGGACTTAAAGGGTGTTATTTCGGCTTATCGAAATGTTAACCCGTCGTTGTTCGATCGAGGTCGAACTCTTCTCTTTTGGCGAAGGCCCTTGGCCTTAAAGGGTGTTATTTCGACTTATCGAAATGTTAGCCCGGCGTCGTCCGTTCGAGGTCGAACTCTACTTTTTGGTGAAGGCCCTTGGCCTTAAAGGGTGTTATTTCGACTTATCAAAATGTTAACCGTCATCGTTCGATCGAGGTCGAACTCTTCTCTTTTGGCAAAGGCCCTTGGCCTTAAGGGGTGTTATTTCGACTTATCGAAATGTTAACCCATCGTCGTCTGTTCGAGGTCGAACTCTTCTTTTTGGCGAAGGGCCTTGGCCTTAAAGGGTGTTATTTCGACTTATCAAAATGTTAACCGTCATCGTTCGATCGAGGTCGAACTCTTCTTTTTGGCGAAGGCCCTTGGCCTTAAAGGGTGTTATTTCTACTTATCGAAATGTTAGACCGTCGTCGTTCGATCGAGGTCGAACTCTTCTCTTTTGGCGAAGGCCCTTGGCTTTAAAGGGTATTATTTCGACTTATCGAAATGTTAACCTGTCGTCAGTTTCGGAGAATCGGGCGTCTTTTGGGAGAGTTCCAGTCAGCTAGATATTTTTCGCATCGGAGTGCGTAATACTGGAGGGTATGAAACGTCACCGTTTCACTTATGTTTGTTCGGCATGTTCATACGAGTTTCCTTATTTGACTCCTGCCTTTCGGTCCGGAGATATAATCGGCGGGTGATATTCCAATTGCCGCGTGGTAGTTTTTCATTCCTCGATGGAGGTGTTTCTTTGCTCACTCGATTGCGCGGTGTTTGTGTTCCTACTTGAGCAGAGAGCAGAAAGCAAGTTAGAACGATACTATTCTTAGCCCCATCCAATGAATCGGTGAATCAGAGTAGGTTGATAACATAGCTCGTTTTTCTTGGCCTTTCGATGAGTGATGGAGCCGTTCCGATATTCGATATTCAGCTTTCTTTTCCTTTCTAGGCTGCATCTTTATTACGCTTGGATAGGGCCTCGCCTTGGCGATCTTCTCGGGGGATAATCGTGTTCCTTGCCTTTGATCTGGAAGAGACTAGGACATTTCACTAAGAAATCCCCACAGACGGCGCCAAATTGTTTGGATCAAAAGATATTACAACCTTTTTGAACAAATCAATCAAAGAAAATGAAGGGGTAAATCTTAGTCATTCATAATGAATTCCAGATCAATGAACTAGAGGAAGAATTGCATACAAAGAGAAGTGAAGATAAACGATCTCATTGAAACTTCTTAATATTGTCCTCATTAATCAATGGAATATAACTTATTACATATTACATCGATCGCTCAGGATCACTTCACTCATCTCTCTGTTTTTCGAAGCTCCCGAGAGGAGATAGATGGAGAATAGGAGAGATATTTTTCTGGAAGAAGCCCCTCCCTTGTGAGAGGTTTTTACCCTCCTATATATACAGCCCTGGACCTCCGGCTATGTGGTCTATCCAACGCTTCTTCTATGCCTCACACTCCTCGGTTTCTTGCTGGAGGTCGTCCTTTACTGCTTCGACGAAAGTCGTGAGGGCAGGATATGGAACACCTCATGTTGATCCTTATTGCCTCGCCGTCTGTGAGCGGGGCGTTAGTCGATCTCACCGTTGTGGTCAGATTTTGACCAATACAAACTCACTTTTAACATTTCTTATTGCTAGAGAACTATAGGAAATCAGGTTTTCGGTGACTACTTACTGTGGCAACTACTTTAGTCGCCACCAATAGTAGTGCTATAGGTCGACCTACCCAAAATCTCTTTTGTCGGGCAGTTTTCACCTTTTGGGGCGAGTTTAATCGCCACAAAAACTCATTAAAGCCGTGACAATTTTTGCAATACTAGCGGAACTGCGGAAGGATCAAAGGGATAACCAGCAGGAAACTGCAAAACTGGCTACCAATCACTTTGTTTCTGCAAAGACAATGGCTGTTCTAACTATCAACAGTCTCCAAAAAGGTGGTGGGAAGTCGTCCAAGTGTGACAACAAGTACCATTCGGATAACACACCGGTGGTTGCACTCTCAACGGGTTGGTTCAATGGCGAAAAGAGGTGTATGAAGAACATTACGATTTATGGGAACGGAAGGGAAGCGGATGCTATGGTTGTTGACGACTGTGATTCCACAATGGGATGTGACAACCACCATGATTGTGATAACAACATTGTTGACGCGTCCAAAGCTGTTTGGAAGGCTCTGATAGTGCCTAAGAAGCAATGGGGCCAACTTGATGTTTTCTGGTCTGATGCTACTGCTTGAATTTAGTTTAGTGTTTTTTTCCAGATTAATGATCAACATCCAAATGTGAATAAAGCCTATAACAAGAGAACTAAGCAAGAAAATAAAGGGCTAGCTGCTGAGTTAGCTGTTTTTTATTCACAATCAGAAGTATTGTACGCAGCCTTACCCTGTGGAAACATCCTCTTGCAGAAATGCAGGGTAAGGCCACGTATAATAGACCCTTGTGGTCCGACCTTTCCCGAATCCCGCACATACCGGAAGCTTAGTGCACCGGGCTGCCTTTTAATCAGAAGTAATAAAGAACTATGTACTTTCATATCGAACATTGGTTTATCAGCTCAACCATCTTAAGCAAATCCTGTTTTGGGACTTAATTCAGATAAACCCTTGGAGAGTTCTGGAAAAGCAAAGGAATTTACGATAACAAAGAGGGAAAACAGGTAAAAATTTCAAATAAACATTGATGACATTCTTAATCAAATGGTCACAAGATCATACTAGTAGCCTAGCTACTAAAAAGACAAAATTGAACACCATATATAGTAAAAGAAATAACAAAGAACACATTCCTCAAAATCCAATAAACGAAGGGCCTGTATACAAATTGCCAATGAATATAGGCCAAATATATTTAGGTAAGAGATATTAATTTCAACGAGCTCTCCCAATGAAGGTATCCAAGCTCATCTCACTTGCATCAGTAGCCTGCAACTCAACCTGGACACCATCTAATTCTCTCCTGAATCTGTCTTTGGAGCTTGCATACAACATCTTACTTCTTACTCTTGCTGTTTCTGGTGCCCTGGATGTAAAACGTTATACATGATTAATTAGCGCCACACAAAATTAATGTTGAATTCTATGCATTGACAGTATAAAAAATGTTTACAGAATTAGGTCACTTGCTTCAGCTTACCGAGGACATGACCCTAGATAGGGATGTGGAGGTCGAGAATTAGGGCCGAAGGTTGATATGTATCGATGGTGTCTCCTAGTATTACCAGTAGTATTAGTAATATTCTTATTACCTATTCCTAGACTTTTTATTATATGTTGTGTCTTTCTTACCGATAGTATTAGTAATCAGTGGTGGAGCCAGAATTTTCGTTAAGGGGTGCCAAAATATATAAAGGTAAACATACCAGGAAATTAAGGGGAGTCAATATATATATATATATATATATATACATATAATTTATTTTTGTACCTACCTACACAGTGTATTTTTCCCGCAAAGGGGTGTCATTTGACACCCCTTCCTATAAGGTGGCTCCGCCACTGTTAGTAATATTCTTGTATTTCTTATCTCTAGATATTTGTTAGTATACGTGAGTCTTTGTTTTTCTTTTATTTTCTTGTTATTGTTATGGTTGCTTCCTTGTCACTGTTCCTTGAGCCAAAAGTCTATCGGAAACAGCCTCTCTACCTTCTCAAGGTAGAGGTAAGGTCTGCATACACACTGCCCTCTCCAGACCCCACTTGTGAGATTATACTGGGCTTGTTGTTGTTAGGTCACTTGTAAGGTAATTACACTAAAAATTCTAAGACAAACATTAATTGATAACCTAAAGTAAAAATGGTAACTAATCTACTATCACAAGTTAAACTGCATTGATATTGTAAAAAATCTTTACGCTGTTAGTATAAAGATAAATAATCAGAGTAACAAGGACATATATGTGGATAATGATGAAATAATTAGCAATTGAAAAATTAAATGAAAGGATAAGATTGTTACCAAGCAACAAAGAAGATCTTGCTTTTCTGGACATTCTCGTTTGTGGTAAAGTCATAATCAAAAACTGCATAGCGACACTCATTGGGAGGTAAATTGTTGGCAAAATCTTCATGAGTCTCATCATTTCTCCCAACTTTCTCAACCACAACTTGATGCCCTGAATCATCAATCTTGAACACTATATATCTGTGGTCTCTTTTCGCTTTCAGCTCCAAAAATTTCAGCTTGCATTCATCACTCACTGCTATCCCTGACGCCGAATTCGCCTACGCAAAATGGCACCAAAAGAAGAAAGAAAAAAAAAAATAGTACAGTTCATATACATGCATGAACATAAATTAAAGAAACAATTGGTACGTTAATAAGTTCATCTTTTCTGAGAGATTATAGAATGGGAATCGAAACTTCAACTTAGAAAGGGTATAATTGCTTTTAAATTACCCTCTTAAGCATTTAAGATTTTGCATTATTTCTATTGAAAAACTTTGGTTGCTTTTTCTATGTAATTACGTCTAGTGCATAAATCATGAAAGGCATATCATATTCAAGTGATGGGGTCTGGGAAGGTAACGTGTACGCAGACCTTACGCCTACCTCGTGGAGGTAGAGAGACTGATTCCGAAGACCCTCAACTCAAGGAATATATACATGACAAAATACAACATTCGAAATTTGGAGCAAACCAAAAGCAGATGATTTGGCCATGTTAAATCGGAAATGAGAATACAGTATCATTTCTTGTTATAAATATATGTATCACATAAATCTATACAGTGAAAGAACTGCGTACAACATACCATTTGGGTAAGTGGCGAGCGATGAAACTTCTAAACCAATAGAAATGAAGCAAACTGATCTGCAAATGAAAGAAAAGGAAACAGGGCGTGAAAGGGAGAGAGAAAGAGAAAGATGCTTGATTTTGGAAAGGGGCATTGAAGTTGGAAAGTGCCTAAGAAATGTTCAAAGGACTGAGAGCTTTTTCAGGTTGCACAAAACAAGTTTGTTAGTTTTGCTAACTGCTATTCTTCCTCTTCGTTAATTCTCCTATGATTCTGCGTCCTACATTAATTATTACTCCCTCCGGTCCACAATAACTGACCAATTTGCTTTGGACATACCCATTAAGAAAATACTAAATTCTAGACGAAAACAATTAGTATGACCAAACTACCCTTCATTAAATGTTGCACCATAGTTATAGTAGTATTTACTTCTCTTCTCAAATTTGAGGAGTAAATGACTTTTAGGGATACGTACATAAGGGTAATTGTGGAAAAATAAATTGAATTTTTTCTTGATTATATAAATGGACACTTATTTTGGACCAAAATAAAAAAGCAAATTGGTCACTTATTGTGGACCGGAGGATGTAGTAGTAATTAGTTTCCCATCTAACAACATAAAATTTATTTCTCATCAAATTAATTTAAGTGAGAAAATTTAAGTGGTTTGGATCGGTTTTCTCTAAAAGAAAAAATCAAACCAAATAAGTAGGTTCTTCAAATATTGGAACCAAACCAAACCAATTAAGTCGGTTCTTTATCAATTCGATTTTTGTCGGTTTTTCGGTTTTTTCAGTTATTTATCGATTTTTTTCTTAAATATGAGACATACATTACCAAACACATATTTCAGTAGCTGTATTTTCAAAGTAACACTATCAAACCAATTGCTCTTTGAGAAATCTATCATTTACCAAGATATATTGATGATAATTGAAGCAAATAATGATGAATAATTTAAGTACTCAATTAAAAATCGATTATTTTTAATATGAAATAAATTCTTGTGCTTAGCAAAAGAAAACTATCAATCAAACTACTAGAATGTAAAGGCAAAGAATTATATTATTATAATAGTAAAAAACTAGACTAAAAATACAAACTACTAATATGTACCATAAAATATTAGAAACTTTATATATATATATATATATATATATATATATATATATATATATATATATATAGGTGTAATAATAAATTTAAATAGCTACTTCTATAGTCGGTTTGGTTCGGTTATTTTTTAATTAAAATCAAAACAAAACCAAATTTGATCGGTTTTTAAAACTCAAAACCAAAATCAAACTAAACCTAAAAAGTATCGGTTTTTTCGATCGATTTAGTTCGATTTTCGATTTGGTTCGACTTTTTGGATTTTTATGAATACCCCTAGTTACCCATCAACAGGGATAGGATAGAAAGCTTATTGAAAAACTGAGGCAATCACGCTTCGCTCTAGCAAGTGGTGAGCATTTCACATAATTACTTGAGGCCATCTCCAAACCCTGTCTCTATTTTCTCCTCCAAAATGGAGTAAAGTTACTCCAACCATTACTCTATTTTTTACTCCAAAAAAGAATATTCTATTTTATATTCTTCTCTCTCTTCAATATTATATTATTATTTTTACTTAAATTTTATTTTTTATTTCTATTAAAGAAAATCTANNNNGAGAATTGAACAAGAGAACCAAATCACCCACTTTGAACTCCTTGCTACGAGCATACTTGTCATGAAGGTACTTCATCTTGTCCTTGTACAAGGACGAACTGGAGTAGGCATGGAATCGGAATTCATCAAGTTCATTAAGCTGCTCCACATGAAGATTTGCTGCCACATCCCATTCAAGATTCAGTTTCCTCAAAGCCCATATGGCTTTGTGCTCTAACTCAACCGGAAGATGGCAAGCTTTCCCAAACACCAACCGGTACGGAGACATACCAATCGGAGTCTTGTAAGCAGTCCTATAAGCCCATAGAGCATCATCCAATTTCTTAGACCAATCAGTCCTATTTGCATTAACCGTCTATGACAATATACTCTTAATTTTCCTATTTGAGACTTCAACTTGGCCACTCGCCTGAGGATGATAAGTAGTAGAAACTTTATGATTGACACCATACTTTGCAAGCAAATTGGCAAAAGCTCTATTGCAAAAATACGACCCCCCATCACTTATGATTGCACGAGGAGTGCCAAACCCTTAGTAAAAAGGTCGTCGGACGAACCTACGAACGCTGTTTACTGGTGCCCTGGATGTAAAACGTTTATACATGATTAATAGCGCCAATCAAAATTAATCGTTGATTCTATGCACTTGACAATATAAAAAAATGTTTACAATTAGGTCACTTGCTTCAGCCTTACCGGGAGGACATGGACCCTAATAGGGATGTGGGAGGTCGAGAAATTAGGGGCCGAAGGTTGATATGTAATGATGGTGTTACTCCTAGTATTTACCAGTAGTATTAGTAATATTTCTTTATTAACGCCTCATTCCATAGACTTTTTCAGTATATGTTGTGTCTTTCTTACCGTAGTATTGTAATTCCAGTTGGTGAGTAAGCCAGAATTTTTCGTTAAGGAGGTTGCCAAAATACTATAACAGGATAAACAATACCAAGGAAGATTAAGGGGTCAACTATAATAACTATATATATACTTATATATGATACATATAATTTATTTCTTGAGTATCCATCATACACAGTGTATTTTTCCCGCAAAAGGGGTGTCATTTGATCACCCTTCCTATCAAGGTGGCTCGCCACTGTTTAGTTAATATTCTTGTATTCTTATCTCTTGATATTTGTTTAGTAATACGTGAGTCTTTGTTTTTCTTTTTATATTTCTTGTTATTGTTAATGGTGCTTTTCCCTTCACTGTTCTTGAGCCAAAAGTCTATCGGAAAACAAGCCTCTATACCTTCTCAAGTAAGAGTAGGTTGCATACACACTGCCCCCCTCATGACCCCGACTTGTGAGTTATACCTGGGACTTGTTGTTGTATAGGTCACTTGTTAAGGTATATTACAACTAAAACATTCTAAGACAAACATTAATTGATAACACTAAAAGTAAACAATGGTAACTAATTCTACTATCACAAGTTAAATGCATACTGATATTCGTTAAAAAATCTTTACGCTGTTAGTATAAAGATAAATACTCAGAGTAAAAGGACATATATGTGGATCAATGATGAAATAATTAGCAATTGAAAATATTAAATGAAAGGATAAGATTGTTACCAAAGCAAAAAGAAGATCTTGCTTTTTCTGGACATTCTCGTTTGTGGTAAAGTCATAATCAAACTGCATAGCGACACTCATTGGGAGGTAAATTGTTGGCAAAAATCTTCAATGAGTCCATCATTTCTCCCAACTTTTCAACCACAACTTGATGCCTGAATCATCAATCTTGAACACTTATATATCGTGTGGTCTCTTCGCTTTACAGCTCCAAAAATTTTCAGCTTGCATTTCATCACTCACTGCTATCCCTCGACGCGAATTCGCCTACGCAAATGGCAACCAAAAGAAGAAAGGAAAGAAAAAAAATATTAGTACGTTCATATACATGCATGAACATAAATTTAAAGAAAACAATTGGTACGTTAATAAGTTCCATCTTTCTGAGAGATTATAGAATGGGAAATCGAAACCTTCAACTTAGAAAGGTTAATAATTGCTTTTAAATTACCCTTCTTAAGCATTTAAGATTTTTGCATTATTTCTATTGAAAAACTTTGGTTGCTGTTTTCTATGTATTACGTCTAGTGCATAAATCTGAAGGCATTATCATATTCAAGTGATTGGGGTCTGGGAAGTGTACGTTGTACGCACGACCTTACGCCTACCTCAGTGGAGGTAGAGAGACTGATTTCGAAGACCCTCAACTCAAGAATATATACATGACAAAATACAACCATTCGAAAATTTGGAGCAAACCAAAAGCACGATGATTTGGCCATGTTTAAATGGAAATGAGAATACAGTTATCATTTTGCTTGTTATAAATATATTATCACTGAAAATCTATACAGTGAAGAATGCGTACAACATACCATTTGGTAGAGTGGCGAGCGATGAAACTTCTAATCATAGAAATGAAGCAACTGATCTGCAAATGGAAAGAAAAGGAAACAGCGCGCGTGAAAGGGAGGTAGATAAGAGAAAGATGCTTGATTATGGAAAGGGGGCATTGAAGTTGGAAAGTGCCCTAAAGAATGTTCAAAGAGACGGACTGAGAGCTTTTTCAGGTTGGCAACAAAACAAGTTTGTTATTTGCTAACTGCTATTCTTCTCTTCGTTAATTCTCCTATATGATTCATGCGTCCTACAATTAATTATTACTCCCTCCGGTCTAAAATAAACTGACGCAATTTGCTTTGGACATAAACCCATTTAACGAAATACTGAAATTCTAAGAACGAAAACGAATTAGTATGACCAAACTAACCCTTCATTAAATGTTGCCCAGACCATAGTCTTATAGTAGTATTTACTTCTCGTTTCTTCAAATTTGAGGAGTAAAATGATCTTCTAGGGATACGTACAAAGGGAATTGTGGAAAAATAAAATTGAAGATTTTTTTCTGATTATATAAATGGACACTTATTTTGGACCAATAAAAAAGCAAATTGTGTCACTTATTGTGGACGGGAGGATGGTGTAGTAATTAGTTTCCATCTAACACATAAAATTTATTTTCATCAAATTAATTTACAGTGAGAAAATTTAAGTGGTGATGGTTTTCTCTAAAAAGAAAAAATCGAACCAAATATAGTAGGTTCTTCAAATATTGGAACAAACCAAACCAATTAAGTCGGTTCTTTATCAATTCGATTTTGTCGGTTGTTTCGGTTTTTTCAGTTTATTTATGCGATTTTTTTCTTTAAATATGAGACATACATTACCAACAACATATTTCAGTAGGCTTGTATAATTTTCAAGTCTAAAAATCAAAACCAATTCTCTGGATCTCATACCAAGTATATTGATGATAAAAGCAAATAATGAGAATATTTAGTACCAATTAAAAATCATTAATTTTAAAGTGAAATAAATTCTTGTTGACTTAGCAAAAAGGAAAACCTACTCAACAAACTACTAGAAAAAAGGCAAAAATTATATTATTATATAGTAAAAATATAGGAACTAAAATACAAACTCACTAATATGTTACCATAAAATATTAGAAACTTTATAAATATATTATATATATATATAATATATATATTATATATATATAGTCATAATCGTGTAAAAAAAATTTAAATAGCTACTCATAGTCTTGGTTCCGTTATTTTTTTAATTAAAATCAAAACAAACAAAATTTATCGGTTTTTTAAAACTCAAAACCAAAATCAACAACTAAACCTAAAAAGTATCGGTTTTTTTCGATCGATTTAGTTCGATTTTTCGATTTGGTTCTGACTTTTTGGATTTTATGAATACCCCTAGGTTACCCATCAAACAGGGATAGGATAGAAAAGCTTATTGAAAAACTGAGGCAATCACGCTATCGCTCTAACAAGTGTGTGAGCATTTCACATAATTACTTGAGGCCATCTCCAAACCCCT
>NW_017674353.1:70113-74630 GCF_001879085.1 Nicotiana attenuata
GTCTCTATTTTCTCCTCCAAAATGGAGTAAAGTTACTCCAACCATTACTCTATTTTTTACTCCAAAAAAGAATATTCTATTTTATATTCTTCTCTCTCTTCAATATTATATTATTATTTTTACTTAAATTTTATTTTTTATTTCTATTAAAGAAAATCTATCTTTTTTTCTTTTTTACATATTCATCACTTATAATTTAATATAAATTATACCATAAATTTTTAATAATATAATTTGTAAGTAAATATTATAGATTATATATATTAACAGATAATTCAAATAAAAGTGAAATCATTGAGATATTCTATTATGTAGAATGCATTTAGATACTTCCCAAGATCCAATAACGGGCGTCAATTAATCCAGAGATCAATACTATAATGATTTTGGTGTATCTGGAAACGACATACCTCCCTACTAAGTTATTATTTCAATTTAATGTATTTTCAATTTTCATGTATTTCCAATTTTAATGTATTTTCAATTTTAGCAACATCTAATAGTTTATATTCGCACCTTTCAATTTTAGCAACATCTAATATTTTATATTACCATTCTTTTTTGAGATGATTATATATTTTTTGTACAATTATAACTTATAATAAAATTAACTTACCATTTTACATAAAAATAATAAATGCACGAAAATTAATTTATCAAAATTATACGCACCAAGACCAATATTAGGCGATCCACAATGTACCACATGGCCATGATAGTAAGGTGTATAAAGTATGTTAAAATTGAGTAGTATTTTAAGTAGTTGAGATAATTCTTAATTATATGGATAAGTTGGTTAATTAATAATTTTGGTGGGAAGATTAACTAAGAAATTGAGATTTTGGATAAGGCCAAAAGGGCCCAAACGTGGCAGCTCACAACTCCAAGTTTATGACTCTTAAGTCACCTTCAAATGTGGCACAAATTTGTGAAGCTTAGTAACACCAAGTCTTCAAAGTGGGGCCCACATAAACCAACAAATTTAAGAGATTTCTTATCTCATTAAGGTGATGCTAAGCTCTCTAAGATACAGATGGAGTTCAATTATTTTGGTGATGCTAAGCTTATGGATGGAGTTCAATTTGTTTGGTGATGAGCTTACGAACGGAGTTCAAGCAATTTGTTTGAAACTTCATGATATGATAAAGCGTGAGATTTGTGATTCTAAGAGAGCACGATACAATTTTTCTCAAGAATATCATACGGATATTTCCTACTTCGATTCACCGTTACGTGATTTGTTGCAATTGCCGTATGTTAGAAGGATTGTTAAGAGAATCGATTCTGGCATGTTAAGGCTATCCCTTCTTTCTTTTGGCATGATCTATACGATACAAACGAAACGAGCAAATGCACAATTTCCATACATGACTTTGTTCATTGAAATACTAGAGATGCTTATGTTCTTGATTCCCCAAATGTCATATTATTCTATCATTTGTTCATGGATATCAGAAAATACGTAAGTTGATAAAGTTTATTTCATGATATTAATCAAAGGCATAATGGTCTTATGACACTTGGAAAGATTTTATTGACGTACTTCTCATGCATTGCATTCATTTATATTGACCCATGACCAGATGGCGTTATATACGCGTACATATGTGTATATATATATGGGATATGGGAAAAGGTTACGGTGTTATATACACACCACCACCTGATCCGCTGGTATACGTTGATGATTTGCCCACAGTGGCCGAGATGACATGATGGGATGCCCACAGAGTCTTGATGATGTTATGAACTCATATACCCATGCATGGTATGGCATTTATACGCATATGCATGACATTATAATATTAATGATTCACAAAGCTATTCAGATATGCATGTTGAGTCTTTTACTCCATGTTTCTCTCATGTCTATTGTTTACTGATTTTCATTCCTTACATACTCGGTACATTATTTGTATTGATGTCCCTTTTGCCTGGGGACACTGCGTTTCATGCCCACATGTTCCGATAGACAGGTTGAGAGTCCTCCAAGTAGGCTATCGGCAGCGGAAGGTGCTGGTGCGCTCCATTTGCTCCGAAATTGCTTATTTGGTCAGTACAATTAGGACATGTATTGATTGGTATGGCGGGGCCCAGTCCCGACCTTTGTGATACTTATGTACTCTTAGAGGCTTTTAGATATATGTCGGCCTATGTTTTGAGTTTACAAATGATCATGTTGGCCTTATAGGCCCGTATATCACTTATGTAAGTTTTTATATCAGGCTGGGTCGTTCTATGTTGAGTATTTCCCCATGTTTTATTTTACTTATCTCACGACAACCTCTCTGGCTCATTTATCTATGATAGTATGATAAATGAAGTAAATACTACTATAACTATGGTGCAACATTTAATGAAGGGTAGTTTGGTCATACTAACTGTTTTCGTCTAGAAGTTAGTATTTTCTTAATGGGTATGTCCAAAGCAAATTGGTCACTTATTGTGGACCGGAGGATGTAGTAGTAATTAGTTTCCCATCTAACAACATAAATTTTATTTCTCATCAAATTAATTTAAGTGAGAAAGTTTAAGTGGTTTGGATCGGTTTTCTCTAAAAGAAAAAATCAAACCAAAGAAGTCGGTTCTTCAAATATTGGAACCAAACCAAACCAATTAAGTCGGTTCTTTATCAATTCGGTTTTTGTCGGTTTTTCGGTTTTTTCAGTTATTTATCAATTTTTTTCTTAAATATGAGACATACATTACCAAACACATATTTCAGCAGCTGCATTTTCAAAGTAACACTATCAAACCAATTGCTCTTTGAGAAATCTATCATTTACCAAGATATATTGATGATAATTGAAGCAAATAATGATGAATAATTTAAGTACTCAATTAAAAATCGATTATTTTTAACATGAAATAAATTCTTGTGCCCTTTCCTTCCGCCGTGGGCCCGGACGGATCCGGACCCGGATCGCCTAATATTTGTCCGCGACATCATATGCGACCTAAGGAACAATTTTCACCGCCCCGCCATGACCAGATTATATTTTTTGGCATTTTACGACCATAAAACTAGAAATCCGCCCGATTCCCATATTTTCGTGTGCTATAGCCCATCGCTTCCGCCGTGGGCCCGGACGGATCCGGACCCAGATCGCCTAATATTTGTCCGGGACATCATATGCGACCTAAATAACCATTGTCACCGTCCCACCATGAGCGGATTAAAATTTTTGGCATTTTACAGCCATAAAACTGGAAATCCGCTCGATTTCCAAATTTTCGTGTGCTATAGCCCTTCCCTTCCGCCTTAGGCTCGGACGGACCTAGACCCGGATCGCCTAATATTTGTCCGGGACATCATATATGACCTATGAAACCATTGTCACAGCCCTGCCATAACTAGATTACATTTTTTGGCATTTTACGGCCATAGAACTGGAATTCCGCCCGAGTCCCGTTTTTTCGTGTGCTATAGCCCATCCCTTCCGCCGTACTTACTAAAGAGCTATGCGACGTCACAGATCAAGCTTTCCGAGTTGTTTATTTCCAAAACGAATAGGCCCGGACAGATCCGGGCCCGGATCGCCTAATATTTGTCCGGGATATCATATATGACCTATGAAACCATTTTCACAACCCCACCATAACCAGATTACATTTTTTGGCATATAACGACCATAAAACGTGAAATCCACCCCAGTCCCATATTTTCGTGTGCTATAGCCCATCCCTTCCGCCGTGGGCCCGGACGGATCCGGACACGGATCACCTAATATTTGTCCGGGACATCATATACGACCAAAGGAACCATTGTCACCGCCCCGCCAAGACCAGATTATATTGTTTGGCATTTTACGGCCATAAAAATAGAAATCCGCCAAAGTCCATATTTTTGTGTGCTATTGCCCATCCCTTATGCCGTGGGCCCGGACTGATCGGGACCCGGATCGCCTAATATTTGTTCGGGACATCATATACGACCTAAGGAACCATTGTCACAGCCCCGCCATGACAAGATTACATTTTTTGGCATTTTACGTCCATAAAACTGGAATTCCGTGCGATTCCCATATATTCGTGTGCTAAAGCCCATCCCTTCCGCCGTGGGCCCGGACGGATTCGGACCCGGATTGCCTAATATTTGTCTGGGACATCATATATAACCTAAGGAACCATTGTCATGGCCCCGCCATGACCAGATTACATTTTTTGGTATTTTACGGCCATAAAACTCAAAATCCGCCCGATTCCCTTATTTTCATGTGTATAGCCCATCCCTTCCACCAAGGGCACGGACGGATCCGGACCCGAATCGCCTAATATTTGTCCGGGACATCATATATGACCTATGAAACCATATTCACAACCCCACCATAACCAGATTACATTTTTTACCATTTTACGGCCATAAAGCTCGACATCCACCCGAGTCCCATATTTTCGAGTGCTATAGCCCTTCCCTTCCGCCGTGTGCCCGGACGGATCCAGACCCGGATCGCCCAATATTTGTCAGGGACGTCATATATGACCTATGATACCATTTTCATAACCCCGCCATAACC
>NW_017674353.1:75023-94533 GCF_001879085.1 Nicotiana attenuata
GACGGATCCGGACGCGTATCGCCTAATATTTGTCTGGGATATCATATATGACCTAAGGAACCATTTTCACCGCCCCGCCAAGACCAGATTATATTTTTTGGCATTTTATGACCATAAAACTAGAAATCCGCCCGAGTCCATATTTTCGTTTGCTATAGCCCATCCCTTCCGCCGTGGGCCCGGACTGATCCGGACCCGGATCGCCTAATATTTGTTCGGGACATCATATACAACCTAAGGAACCATTGTCACAGCTTATAAAATTGGAATTCCGCGCGATTCCCATATTTTCGTGTGCTATCGCCCATCCCTTCCGCCGTGGGCCCGGACGGATCCGGACCCGGATTGCCTTATATTTGTCCGGGACATCATATATGACATGTGAAACCATTGTCACAACCCCGCCATAACTAGATTACATTTTTTGGCATTTTACGACCATAAAGCTGGAATTCCGCCTGATTCCCATATTTTCGTGTGCTATTGCCCATCCCTTCCGCCGTGGGCCCGGACGGATCCGGACCCGAATCGCCTAATATTTGTCCGGGACATCATATATTACCTATGAAACCATATTCACAACCCCACCATAACCAGATTACATTTTTTACCATTTTACGGCCATAAAGCTCGACATCCACCCGAGTCCCATATTTTCGAGTGCTATAGCCCTTCCCTTCCGCCGTGTGCCCGGACGGATCCAGACCCGGATCGCCCAATATTTGTCAGGGACGTCATATATGACCTATGATACCATTTTCATAACCCCGCCATAACCGGATTACATTATTTGGCATATAACGGCCATAAAATTGGAAATCCGCCCGATTCCCATATTTTCATGTGCTATAGCCATCCCTTCCGTCGTGGGCCCGGACGAATCCGTACCCGGATCGCCTAATATTTGTCTGTGCCATCATATAAGACCTATGAAACGATTGTCACAACCCCGCCATAACTAGATTTTATTTTTTGGCATTTTACGACCATAAAGCTGGAATTCTGCCTGATTCTTATACTTTCGTGTGCTCTAGCCCATCCCTTCCGCCGTGGGCCCGGACGGATCCGGGCCCGGATCGCCTAATATTTGTCCGGGACATCATATAGGACCTAAGGAACCATTGTCACCACCTCGCCAAGACCAGATTATATTATTTTTCATTTTACAGCCATAAAATTAGAAATCCGCCCGAGTCCATATTTTCGTGTGCTATGGCCCATTCCTTCCGACGTGGGCCCAGACTGATCCGGACCCGAATCGCCTAATATTTGTTTGGGATATTATATACGAGCTAAGGAACCATTGTCACAGCCCCGCCATGACAAGATTACATTTTTTGGCATTTTACGGGCATAAAATTGGAATTTCGCGCGATTCCCATATATTCGTGTGCTTTAGCCAATCCCTTCTGCCGTGGGCTCGGACGAATTCGGACACGGATCGCCTAATATTTGTCTGGGACATCATATACAAACTAAGGAACCATTGTCATTGCCCCGCCATGATCAGATTACATTTTTTGGCTTTTTACGGCCATAAAAAATATGGGAATCGGGCGGATTTACAGCCAAGGGCGCGGACGGATCCGGACCCGGATCGCCTAATACTTGTCCAGGACATCATATATGTCCTATGAAACCATTTTCACAACCCCGCCATAACCAGATTATATTTTTAGCATTTTACGACCATAAATCTGGAAATCCACCCGAGTCCCATATTTTCGTGTGCTATAGCCCTTCCCTTCCGCAGTGGGCCCGGACGGATCCGGGCCTGGATCGCCTAATATTTGTCTGGGACATCATACATGACAAATGAAACCATTTTCACAACCCCACCATAACCAGATTACATTATTTAGCATTTTACGGCCATAAAGCTGGAAATCCACCCGAGTCCCATATTTTCGTGTGCTATAGCCCTTCCCTTCCGCCGTGGGCCCGGACGGATCCGGGCCTGGGTCGCCTAATATTTGTCCGGGACATCATATATGACCAATGAAACCATTTTCACAACCCCACCATAACCAGATTAAATTTTTTTAGCATTCTACGGCCATAAAGCTGGAAATCCACCCGAGTCCCATTTTTTCGTGTGCTATAGCCCTTCCCTTCTGTCGTGGGCCCGGACGGATCTGGACCCGCATCGCCCAATATTTGTTCCGGACATCAAATATGACCTATGAAACCATTTTATCAACCCCGCCATAACCGGATTAAATTGTTTGGCATATAACAGCCATAAAACTGGAATTCCGCGCGATTCCTATATTTTCGTGTGCTATCGCCCATCCCTTCCGCCATGGGCCCGGACGGATCCGGACCCGGATCGCCTAATATTTGTCCGGGACATCATATATTACCTATGAAACCTTTGTCACAACCCCGCCATAACTAGATTTCATATTTTGGAATTTTACGACCATAAAGTTGGAATTACGCCTGATTCCCATATATTCGTGTGCTATAGCCAATCCCTTTCGCCGTGGGCCTGGACGGATTCGGACTCGGATTGCCTAATATTTGTCTGGGACATCATATACAACCTAAGGAACCATTTTCATTGCCCCGCCATGACCAGATTACAGTTTTTGTCATTTTACGGTCATAAAACTTGAAATCCGCCCGATTCCCGTATTTTCGTGTGCTATAGCCCATTCCTTCTGCCAAGGGCTCGGACGGATCCGAACCCGGATCGCCTAATATTTGTCTGCAACATCATATATGACCTTTGAAACCATTTTCACAACCCCGCCATAACCAGATTACATTTTTTGGCATATAAGGGCCATAAAATTAGAAATCTGCCCGATTCCCATATTTTCATGTGCTATAGCCCATCCCTTCCGCCGTCGGCCCAGACGGATCCGGACCCGAATCGCCTAATATTTGTCCAGGATATCGTATACGACCTAAGGAACCATTGTCACCGCCCCGCCAAGACCAGATTATATTTTTTGGCATTTTACGGCCATAAAACTAGAAATCCGCCCGAGTCCATATTTTCATGTGCTATATCCCATCCCTTCAGCCGTGGGCCCGGACTGATCCGGACCCGGATCACCTAATATTTGTTCGGGATATCCTATGCAACCTAAGGAACTATTGTCAAAGCCCCGCCTTGACCAGATTACATTTTTTGGCATTTTACGGCCAAAAAACTGGAATTCCGCGCGATTCCTATATTTTCGTGTGCTATCGCACATCCCTTCCGCCGTGGTCCCGGACGGATCTGGACCCGGATCACCTAATATTTGTCCAGGATATAATATATGACCGATGAAACCATTGTCACAACCCCGCCATTACTAGATTATATTTTTTGCATTTTACGGCCATAAAGCTGGAAATCCACCTGAGTCCTATATTTTCGTGTGCTATAGCCCTTCCCTTCCTCCGTGGCCCGGACGGATCCGGGCCTGGATTGCCTAATATTTGTCTGGGACATCATATATGACCTTTGAAACCATTTTCACAACCCCGCCATAACCGGATTACATTTTTTGGCATATATCGGCCATAAAACTGGAAATCCGCCCGATTCCCATATTTTCATGTGCTATAGCCCATCCCTTCCGCCGTGGGCCCGGACGGATCCGGACGCGTATCGCCTAATATTTGTCTGGGATATCATATACGACCTAAGGAACCATTGTCACCGCCCCGCCAAGACCAGATTATATTTTTTGGCATTTTACGGCCATAAAGCTAGAAATNCATTTTTAGCATTTTACGGCCATAAAGCTGGAATCCACCCGAGTCCCATTTTTTCGTGTGCTATAGCCTTTCCCTTCCGCCGTGGGCCCGGACGGATCTGGACTCGGGTCGACCAATATTTGTCCCGGACATCATATATGACCTATGAAACCATTTTATCAACCCCGCCATAACCGGATTACATTATTTGGCATATAACGGCCATAAAACTGGAATTCCGCGCGATTCCCATATTTTCGTGTGCTATCGCCCATCCCTTCCGCCGTGGGCCCGGACGGATCTGGACCCGGATCGCCTAATATTTGTCCAGGACATCATATATGACCTATGAAACCATTGTCACAACCCCGCCATAACTAGATTACATTTTTTGGAATTTTATGACCATAGAGTTGGAATTACGCCTGATTCCCATATATTCGTGTGCTATAGCCCATTCCTTTCGCCGTGAGCCCTTTCGGACTCGGATCGCCTAATATTTGTCTGGGAGATAATAAACAACCTAAGGAACCATTGTCATTGCCCGCCATGACCAGATTACTTTTTTTGGCATTTTACGGCCATAAAACTTGACATCCGCCCGATTCCCTTATTTTCGTGTGCTATAGCCCATCCCTTCTGCCAAGGGCTCGGATGGATCCGGACCCAGATTGCCTAATATTTGTCCGCAACATCATATATGACCTTTGAAACCATTTTCACAACCCCGACATAACTGGATTACATTTTTTGGCATATATCGGCCATAAAACTGGAAATCCGCCCGATTCCCATATTTTCATGTGCTATAGCCCATCCCTTCCGCCGTGGGCCCGGACGGATCCGGACGCGTATCGCCTAATATTTGTCTGGGATATCATATATGACCTAAGGAACCATTGTCACAGCCCCGCCATGACAAGATTACATTTTTTGGCATTTTACGACCATAAAACTGGAATTCCGCGCGATTCCTATATTTTCGTGTGCTATCGCCCATCCCTTCCGCCATGGGCCCGGACGGATCCGGACCCGGATCGCCTAATATTTGTCCAGGACATCATATATGACCTATGAAACCATTGTCACAACCCCGCCATAACTAGATCACATTTTTTGGAATTTTACGACCATAAAGTTGGAATTACGCCTGATTCCCATATATTCGTGTGCTATAGCCCATTCCTTTCGCCGTGAGCCCTTTCGGACTCGGATCGCCTAATATTTGTCTGGGAGATCATATACAACCTAAGGAACCATTGTCATTACCCCGCCATGACCAGATTACATTTTTTGGCATTTTACGGCCATAAAACTTGAAATCCGCCCGATTCCCTTATTTTCATGTGCTATAGCCCATCCCTTCTGCCAAGGGCTCGGACGGATCCGGACCCGGATCGCCTAATATTTGTCCGCAACATCATATATGACCTTTGAAACCATTTTCACAACCCCGCCATAATCGGATTATATTTTTTGGCATATAACGGCAATAAAACTGGAAATCCGCCCGATTCCCATATTTTCATGTGCTATAGCCCATCCCTTCCGCCGTGGGCCCGGACTGATCCGGACCCGGATCGCCTAATATTTGTTCGGGATATCATATGCAACCTAAGGAACCATTGTCACAGCCCCTCTATGACCAGATTATTTTTTTGGCATTTTGCGGCCATAAAACTGGAATTCCGCGCGATTCCCATATTTTCGTGTATTATCCCCCATCCCTTCCGCCATGGGCCTGGACGGATCCGGACCCGGATCGCCTAATATTTGTCCGGGACATCATATATGACCTATGAAACCATTTTCACAACCCCACCATAACCAGATTACATTTTTTGGCATATAACGACCATAAAACGTGAAATCCACCCCAGTCCCATATTTTCGTGTGCTATAGCCCATCCCTTCCGCCGTGGGCCCGGACGGATCCGGACACGGATCACCTAATATTTGTCCGGGACATCATATACGACCAAAGGAACCATTGTCACCGCCCCGCCAAGACCAGATTATATTGTTTGGCATTTTACGGCCATAAAAATAGAAATCCGCCAAAGTCCATATTTTTGTGTGCTATTGCCCATCCCTTATGCCGTGGGCCCGGACTGATCGGGACCCGGATCGCCTAATATTTGTTCGGGACATCATATACGACCTAAGGAACCATTGTCACAGCCCCGCCATGACAAGATTACATTTTTTGGCATTTTACGTCCATAAAACTGGAATTCCGTGCGATTCCCATATATTCGTGTGCTAAAGCCCATCCCTTCCGCCGTGGGCCCGGACGGATTCGGACCCGGATTGCCTAATATTTGTCTGGGACATCATATATAACCTAAGGAACCATTGTCATGGCCCCGCCATGACCAGATTACATTTTTTGGTATTTTACGGCCATAAAACTCAAAATCCGCCCGATTCCCTTATTTTCATGTGTATAGCCCATCCCTTCCACCAAGGGCACGGACGGATCCGGACCCGAATCGCCTAATATTTGTCCGGGACATCATATATGACCTATGAAACCATTTTCAGAACCCCGCCATAACCGGATTACATTTTTTGGCATATAACGGCAATAAAACTGGAAATCCGCCCGATTCCCATATTTTCGTGTGCTATAGCCCATCCTTTCCGTCGTGGGCCCAGACGGATCCGGACCCGGATCGCCTAATATTTGTCCGGGATATCATATACGACCTAAGGAACCATTGTCACCAACACGCCAAGACCAGATTATATTTTTTGGCATTTTACGGCCATAAAACTAGAAATCCTCCCGAGTCCATATTTTCGTGTGCTATAGCCCATCCCTTTCGCCGTGGGCCCGGATTGATCTAGACTCGGATCGCCTAATATTTGTTCGGGACATCATATACAACCTAAGGAACCATTGTCATAGCCCGACATGCCCAGATTACTTTTTATGGCATTTTACGGCCATAAAACTGGAATTCCGCGCGATTCCCATATTTTCGTGTGCTATAGCCCATCCCTTCCGCCAAGGGCCCAGACGGATCCGGACACGGATCGCCTAATATTTGTTCGCGACATCATATATGACCTTTGAAACCATTTTCACAACCCCGCTATAACCGGATTACATTTTTTGGCATATAACGGCCATAAAACTGGAACTCTGCCCGATTCCTATATTTTCGTTTGCTATAGCCCATCTCTTCTGCCGTGGGCCCGGACGGATCCGGACCCGGATCGCCTAATATTTGTCCGGGATATCATATACGACCTAAGGAACCATTGTCACCGCCCCGCCAAGACCAGATTATATTTTTTGGCATTTTATGACCATAAAACTAGAAATCCGCCCGAGTCCATATTTTCGTTTGCTATAGCCCATCCCTTCCGCCGTGGGCCCGGACTGATCCGGACCCGGATCGCCTAATATTTGTTCGGGACATCATATACAACCTAAGGAACCATTGTCACAGCTTATAAAATTGGAATTCCGCGCGATTCCCATATTTTCGTGTGCTATCGCCCATCCCTTCCGCCGTGGGCCCGGACGGATCCGGACCCGGATTGCCTTATATTTGTCCGGGACATCATATATGACATGTGAAACCATTGTCACAACCCCGCGATAACTAGATTACATTTTTTGGCATTTTACGACCATAAAGCTGGAATTCCGCCTGATTCCCATATTTTCGTGTGCTATAGCCCTTCCCTTCCGCCGTGGGCCCGGACGGATCCGGACCCGGATCGCCTAATATTTGTCCGAGACATCATATAAGACCTAAGGTACCATTATCACTGCCCCATCATGACCAGATTATATTTTTTTGGCATTTTACGGCCATAAAACTGGAAATCCGCCCGAGTCCCAAATTTGCATGTGCAATAGCCCTTCCCTTCCGTCGTGGTCACGGACGAATCCGGATCCGGATTGCCTAATATTTGTCCGGGATATCATATACGACCTAAGGAATCATTGTCACCGCCCCGCCATAACCAGATTAAATTTTTTGATATTTTACGGTCATAATACTGGAATTCCGCCCGATTCCCATATTTTCGTGTGCTATAGCCCTTCCCTTCCACCGTGGGCCCGGACAGATCCGTACCCGGATCGCCTAATATTTGTCCGGGATATCATATAAGACCTAAGGAATCGTTGTCACCGCCCCGTCATGACCAGATCACACTTTTTGTCATTTTACGGCCATAAAACTAGAAATCCGCCCGATTCGCATGTTTTCGTGTGCAATAGCCCTTCCCTCCGCCGTGGGCCCAGACGGATCCAGACCCGGATCGCCTATTATTTGTCCGGGATAGCATATACGACCTAAGGAACCATTATCACCGCCCCGTTATGACCAGATTATATTTTTTGGCATTTTACGGCAATAAAACTAGAAATCTGCCCGATTCCCATATTTTCGTATGCTATAGCCCTTCCCTTCCGCCGTGGTCCCGGACGGATCTGGACCCGGATCGCCTAATATTTGTCCGCAACATCATATACGACCTAGGGAATCATTGTCACCGTCCCGCCATGACCAGATTACACTTTTTGGCATTTTACGGCCATGAAACTAGAAATCTGCCCGATTCCCATATTTTTGTGTGCTATTGCCCTTCGCTTCCGACGTGGGCTCGGACGGATCCGGACCCGGATCACCTAATATTTGTCTGGGACATAATATACGACCTAAGGAACCATTATCACTGCCCCTCCATGACCAGATTATATTTTTTGGCATTTTACAGTCAAAAGACAGGAATTCCACCCGACTCCCATATTTTCGTGTGTTATAGCCCTTCCCTTCCGCCGTGGGCCCGGACGGATCCGGACCCGGATCGCTTAATATTTGTCCGGGACATGATATATGACCTAAGGAACCATTGTCACAGCCCCGCCATGACCAGATTACATTATTGGCATTATACGACCATAAAACTGGAAATCCGCCCGAGTCCCATATTTTCGTGTGCAATAGCCCATCCCTTCCGCCGTGGGCCCGGGCGAATCCCAATCGCGATCACCAAATATTTGTCCGGGACATGTTATATGACCTAAGTAACCATTGCACAGCCCCGCCAAGACCAGATTACATTTTTTGGCATTTTACGGCCATAAAACTGGAAATCTGCCCGAGTCCCATATTTTCGTGTGCAATAGCCCTTCCCTCCGACGTGGGCCCAGAGGGATCCAAACCCGGATCGCCTAATATTTTTCCAGGACAGCATATACGACCTAAGGAACCATTATCACCGCCCCGCCATGACTATTTTGGCATTTTACGGCAATAAAATTGGAAATCCGCCCGATTCCCATATTCTCGTGTGCTATAGCCCTTCCCTTCCACCGTGGGACCGGACGAATCCGGACCCGGATCGCTTAATATTTGTCCGGGACATCATATGCGACCTAAGGAACCATTGTCACCGCTCCGCCATGAGCATATTACATTTTTTGGCATTTTACGGCCATAAAACTGGAAATCCGCCCGAGTCCCAAATTTTCGTGTGCTATAGCCCTTCCCTTCCGTCGTGGGCCCGGACAGATCCGTACCCGGATCGCCTAATATTTGTCCGGGACATCATATAAGATCTATGGAACCATTGTCACTGCCCCGCCATGACCAGATTATATTTTTTGGCATTTTACGGCCATAAAACTGGTAATCCGTCCGATTCCCATATTTTCGTGTGCTATATCCCATCCCTTCCGCCGTGGGCCCGGACGGATTCGGACCCGGATCGCCTAATATTTGTCCGGGACATCATATATGACCTATGAAACCATTTTCACAACCCCACCATAACCAATTTATATTTTTTAGCATTTTACGGCCATTAAGCTGGAAATCCACCCGAGTCCCATATTTTCGTGTGCTATAGACCTTACCTTCCGCGGTGGGCCCGGACGGATCCGGACCCGGATCGCCCAATATTTGTTCGGGACATCATATATGACCAATGAAACCATTTTATCAACCCCGCCATAATCGGATTACATTTTTTGGCATATAACGGTCATAAAACTGGAATTCCGCCCGATTCCCATATTTTCGTGTGGTATAGCCCATCCCTTACCCCATGGGCCCGGACACATCCGGACGCGGATCGCCTAATATTTGTCCGGGACATCATATACGACCTAAGGAACCATTGTCACCGCCTCGCCAAGACCAGATTATATTGTTTGGCATTTTACGGCCATAAAACTAGAAATCCGCCCAAGTCCATATTTTCGTGTGCTATTGCCCATCCCTTCCTCCAAGGGCCCGGACGTATCCAGACCCGGATCACCTAATATTTGTCAGGGACATCATATATGACCTATGATACCATTTTCATAACCCCGCCATAACCAGATTACATTTTTTGGCATATAACGGCCATAAAACTGGAAATCCGCCCGATTCCCATATTTTCATGTGCTATAGCCATCCCTTTCGTCGTGGGCCCAGATGAATCCGGACTCGGATTGCCTAATACTTGTCCGGGACATCATATAAGACCTATAAAAAGATTGTCACAACCCCGCCATAACTAGATTACATTTTTTGGCATTTTACGTCCATAAAGCTGGAATTCCGCCTGATTCTTATATTTTCGTGTGCTATAGCCCCCTTCCGCCGTGGGCCCGGACGGATCTGGGCCCGAATCGCCTAATATTTGTCCGGGACATCATATAGGAGGCTCGGACCCTTAGTCCCCCTTAAGTAGTTTGTCCCGGTTACGACCTTCCCAACGTAACTTAGGTAACCTAATACGTAAACCTAGTTTAACCACTTTACCCACCAACCTAACCAGAACTTACTATTTTTTAGCATTTTACGGCCATGAAGCTGGAAATCCACCCGAGTCCCATATTTTCGTGTGCTATAGCCCTTCCCTTCCACCGTGGGCCCGGACGGTGTGGACCCGGATCGCCCAATATTTGTCCTGGACATCATATATGACCTATGAAACCATTTTATCAATACCGGCATAACCGGATTATATTTTTTGGCATATAACGGCCATAAAACTGGAATTCTGCGCGATTCCCATATTTTCGTGTGCTATCGCCCATCCCTTCCGCCGTGGGCCCGGACGGATCCGGATCCGGATCGCCTAATATTTGTCCGGGACATCATATATGACCTATGAAACCATTGTCACAACCCCGCCATAACTAGATTACATTTTTTGGAATATTACGACCATAAAGTTGGAATTACGCCTGATTCCCATATATTCGTGTACTATTGCCAATCCCTTTCACCGTGGGCCTTGACGGATTCGGACCCGGATCGCCTAATATTTGTCTAGGACAACATATACAACCTAAGGAACCGTTGTCATTGCCCCGCCATGACCAGATCACATTTTTTTGGCATTTTACGGCCATAAAACTTGAAATCCGCCCGATTCCCATATTTTTGTGTGCTATAGCCAATCCCTTCTGCAAGAGCTCGGACGGATCCGGACCCGGATTGCCTAATATTTGTCCGCAACACTAAGTATGACCTTTGAAACCATTTTCACAACCCCGCCTTAACCGTATTACATTTTTTGGCATATAAGGGCCATAAAACTGGAAATCCGCCCGATTCCCATATTTTCATGTGCTATAGCCCATTCCTTCCGCCGTGGCCCGGACGGATCCGGACCCGGATCGCCTAATATTTGTCCAGGATATCATATACGACCTAAGGAACCATTGTCACCGCCCCTAATATTTGTCCAGGATATCATATACGACCTAAGGAACCATTGTCACCGCCCCGCCAAGACCAGATTATATTTTTTTGCATTTTACGGCCATACAACTAGAAATCCGCCCGAGTCCATATTTTCGTGTGCTATAGCCCATCCCTTCCGCCGTAGGCCCGGACTGATCCGGACCCGGATTGCCTAATATTTGTTCGGGATATCTTATGCAACCTAAGGAACCATTGTCACAGCCCCGCAATGAATAGATTACATTTTTTGGCATTTTACGGGCATAAAACCGGAATTCCGCGCGATTCCCATATTTTCGTGTGCTATAGCCCATCCCTTCCGCCATGGGCCCGGACAGATCCAGACCCGGATCGCCTAATATTTGTCCGGGACATCATATATGACCTATGAAACCATTTTCACAACCCCACAACCAGATTATATTTTTTAGCATTTTACGGCCATAAAGCTGGAAATCAACCTGAGTCCCATATTTTCGTGTGCTATAGCCCTTCCCTTCCGCCGTGGGCCCGGACGGATCCGGACCCGGATTGCCTAATATTTGTCCGGGACATCATATATGACCAATGAAACCATTTTCACTACCCCACCATAACCAGATTACATTTTTTAGCATTTTACGGCCATAAAGCTGGAAATCCACCCGAGTCCCATTTTTTCGTGTGCTATAGCCCTTCCCTTCCGCCGTGGGCCCGGACGGATCTGGACCCAGATCGCCCAATATTTGTCAGGGACGTCATATATGACCTATGATACCATTTTCATAACCCCGCCATAACCGGATTACATTATTTGGCATATAACGGCCATAAAATTGGAAATCCGCCCGATTCCCATATTTTCATGTGCTATAGCCATCCCTTCCGTCGTGGGCCCGGACGAATCCGTACCCGGATCGCCTAATATTTGTCTGTGCCATCATATAAGACCTATGAAACGATTGTCACAACCCCGCCATAACTAGATTTTATTTTTTGGCATTTTACGACCATAAAGCTGGAATTCTGCCTGATTCTTATACTTTCGTGTGCTCTAGCCCATCCCTTCCGCCGTGGGCCCGGACGGATCTGGGCCCGAATCGCCTAATATTTGTCCGGGACATCATATAGGACCAATGAAACCATTTTCACAACCCCGCCATGACCAGATTACATTTTTTGGCATTTTACGGCCATAATACTTGAAATCCGCCCGATTCCCTTATTTTCATGTGCTATAGCCCATCCCTTCTGCCAAGGGCTCGGATGGATCCGGACCCGGATCGCCTAATATTTGTCCGCAACATCATATATGACCTTTGAAACCATTTTCACAACCCCGCCATAACCGGATTACATTTTTTGGCATATAACGGCCATAAAACTGGAATTCGGCGCAATTCCCATATTTTCGTGTGCTATAGCCCTTCCCTTCCGCCGTGGGCCCGGACGGATCTGGACCCGGATCGCCTAATATTTGTTCGGGATTCATATATGACCTATGATACCATTTTCATAACCCCGCCATAACCGGATTACATATTTTGGCATATAACGACCATAAAACTGGAAATCCACCCGATTCCCATATTTTCATGTGCTATAGCCATCCCTTCTGTCGTGGGCCCGGACGAATCCGGACCCGGATCGCCGAATACTTGTCCGGGACATCATATAAGACCTATGAAAAGATTGTCACAACCCCCCATAACTAGATTACGTTTTTTGGCATTTTACGACCATAAAGCTGGAATTCCGCCTTATTCTTATATTTTCGTGTGCTATAGCCCATCCCTTCCGCCGTAGGCCCGGACGGATCCGGGCTCGGATCGCCTAATATTTGTCCGGGACATCATATAGGACCAATGAAACCATTTTCACAACCCCACCATAACCAGATTACATTTTTTAGCATTTTACGGCCATAAAGCTGGAAATCCACCCGAGTCCCATTTTTTCGTGTGCTATAGCCCTTCCCTTCCGCCGTGGGCCCGGACGGTCTGGACCCGGATCGCCCAATATTTGTCCCGGACATCATATATGACCTATGAAACCATTTTATCAACCCCGCCATAACCGGATTACATTTTTTGGCATATAACGGCCATAAAACTGGAATTCCGCGCGATTCCCATATTTTCGTGTGCTATAGCCCATCCCTTCCGCCGTGGGCCCGGACGGATCCGGACCCGGATCGCCTAATATTTGTCCGGGACATCATATACGACCTAAGGAACCATTGTCATAGCCCCGCCATGACCAGATTATATATTTTGGCATTTTACGGCCATAAAACTTGGAAATCCGCCGAGTCCCAAATTTTCATGTGCTATAGCCCTTCCCTTCCGCCGTGGGCCCAGACGGATCCGTACCCGGATCGCCTAATATTTGTCCGGGATATCATATAAGAGCTAAGGAACTATTGTCACTGCCTCGCCATGACCAGATTATATTTTTTGGCATTTTACGGCCATAAAACTGGAAATCCGCCCGATTCCCATATTTTCGTGTGCTATAGCCCTTCCCTTCCGCCGTGGGCCCGGACGGATCCGGATCCGGATCGCCTAATATTTGTCCGGGACATCATATATGACCTATGAAACCATTGTCACAACCCCGCCATAACTAGATTACATTTTTTGGAATATTACGACCATAAAGTTGGAATTACGCCTGATGCCCATATATTCATGTACTATTGCCAATCCCTTTCACCGTGGTCCTTGAAGGATTCGGACCCGGTTCGCCTAATATTTGTCTGGGACATCATATACAACCTAAGGAACCATTGTCATCGCCCCGCCATGACCAGATTACATTTTTTGGCATTTTACGGCCATAAAACTTGAAATCTGCCCGATTCCCATATTTTTGTATGCTATAGCCCATCCCTTCCGCCAAGGGCCCGGACGGATACGGACCCAGATCGCCTAATATTTGTCCGAGACATCATATATGACCTTTGAGACCATTTTCACAACCTCGCCATAACCGGATTACATTTTTTGGCATATAACGGCCATAAAACTGGAAATCCGCCCGATTCCTATATTTTCGTATGCTATAGCCCATCCCTTCTGCCGTGGGCCCGGACGGATCCGGACCCGGATCGCCTAATATTTTTCCGGGTATCATATCTGACCTAAGGAACCATTGTTACCGCTCCTCCAAGACCAGATTATATTTTTTGGCATTTTACGGACATAAAACTAGAAATCCGCCCGAGTCCATATTTTCGTGTGCTATAGCCCATCCCTTCCGTTGTGGGCCGGACTGATTCGGACCCGGATCGCCTAATATTTTTCCGGGATGTCAAATACAGCCTAAGGAGGCATATTCACCACCACGCCACGACCAAATTATATTTTTTGGTATTTTACGGCCATAAAACTGGAAATCCGCCCGAGTCCCAAATTTTCGTGTGTTATAGCCCTTCCCTTCCGCCGTGGGCCCGGACAGATCCGTACCCGGATCGCCTAATATTTGTCCGGGATATCATATAAGACCTATTGAACCATTGTCACCGCCCCGCCATGACAATATTGTATTTTTTTGCATTTTATTGCCGTAAAATTGGAAATCCGCCGAGTCCCAAATTTTCATGTGCTATAGCCCTTCCCTTCCGCCGTGGGCCCAGACGAATCCGTACCCGGATCGCCTAATATTTGTCCGGGATATCATATAAGAGCTAAAGAACTATTGTCACTGCCTTGCCATGACCAGATTATATTTTTTGGCATTTTACGGCCATAAAACTGGAAATCCGCCCGAGTCCCATATTTTCGTGTGCTATAGTCCTTCCCTTCCGTCGTTGTCCCGGACAGATCTGGACCCGGATCGTCTAATATTTGTCCGCAACATCATATACTACCTAAGGAATCGTTGTCACCGCCCCGCCATGACCAGATCACACTTTTTGGCATTTTACGGCCATAAAACTGGAAATCCGCCCGATTCCCATGTTTTCGTGTGCTATAGCCCTTCCCTTCCGTAGTGGGCCCGGATAGATCGGGACCCGCGTCACCTATTATTTGTCCAGGACATCATATATGACCTAAGGAATCGTTGTCACAGCCCGCCATGACCAGATTACATTTTTTGGCATTTTACGTCCATAAAACAGGAAAACCTCCCGATTCCCATTTTTTCGTGTGTTATAGCCCTTCCCTTCCGCCGTGGTCCCGAACGGATCCTGACCCGGATCGCCTAATATTTATCCGGGACATCATATATGACCTAAGGAACCATTGTCATAGCCCCGCCATGACCAGATTACATTATTGGCATTATACGACCATAAAACTGGAAATCCGCCCGAGTCCCATATTTTCGTGTGCAATAGCCCATCCCTTCCGCCATGGGCCCGGGCGAATCCAGACCACGATCACCAAATATTTGTCCGGGACATGTTATATGACCTAAGGAACCGCCCGATTCCCTCCGCCGTGGGCCCAGACGGATCCAGACCCGGATCGGCTAATACTTTTCCGGGATAGCATATACGACCTAAGGAACCATTATCACCGCCCCGCCATGACCAGATTATATTATTTTGCATTTTACGGCAATAAAACTAGAAATCCGCCCGATTCCCATATTTTCGTGTGCTATAGCCCTTCCCTTCCGCCGTGGGCCCAGACGGATCCGGACCCGGATCGCCTAATATTTGTCCGGGACATCATATAAGACCTAAGGTACCATTATCACTGCCCCGTCATGACCAGATTATATTTTTTTGGCATTTTACGGCCATAAAACTGGAAATCCGCCCGAGTCCCAAATTTTCATGTGCAATAGCCCTTCCCTTCGTCGTGGTCCCGGACGGATCCGGACCCGGATTGCCTAATATTTGTCCGGGACATCATATACGACCTAAGGAATCATTGTCACCGCCCCGCCATGACCAGATTACATTTTTTGATATTTTACGGCCATAAAACTGGAATTCCGCCCGATTCCCATATTTTCGTGTGCTATAGCCCTTCCCTTCCGCCGTGGGCCCGGACAGATCCGTACCCGGATCGCCTAATATTTGTCCGGGATATCATATAAGACCTAAGGAACCATTTTCACTGCCACGCCATGACCATATTGTATTTTTTTCATTTTACGGCCATAAAATTGGAAATCCGCCGAGTCCCAAATTTTCATGTGCTATAGCCCTTCCCTTCCGCTGTGGGCCCAGACGGATCCGTACCCGGATCGCCTAATATTTGTCTGGGACATCATATACGACCTAAGGAACCATTATCACCGCCCCGCCATGACAAAACTACATTTTTTGGCATTTTACAGCCATAAAACTGGAAATGCGCCCGATTCCCACATTTTCGTGTGCAATAGCCCGTCCCTTCCGCCGTGGGACCAGACGGATCCGGACCCGGACCCGGATCGCCTAATATTCGTCCGGGACATCATATATGACCTATGAAACTATTGTCACAACCCCTCCATGACCAAATACGACCTAAGAAACCAGTGTCACCGCACCGCCATGACCAAATTACATTTATTGGCATGTTACGACCATAAAACTCGAAATCCGTGCGAGTCCCAAATTTTCGTGTGCTGTGGACCACGCCTTCTGCCGTGGGCCCGGAGGGATCTGGACCCAGATCGCCTAATATTCATCCAGGACTTCAAATACGACCTAAGAAACAAGTGTCACCGCCCCGCCATAACCAGATTATATTTTTTGGCATTTTACGGCCATAAGACTCGAAATCCGCACGAGTCCCATATTTTTGTGTGCAATAGCCCTTCCCTTCCGCCATGCTCCGGTACAGACCCAGACCAGGATCGCCAAATATTTGTCTGGGACATCATATACGACCTAAGGAACCATTTCACTGCCCCGCCATGACCAAATTATATTTTTTGGAATTTTTACGGCCATAAAACATGTAATCCGCCCGATTCCCATATTTTCGTGTGCTACTGCCCATCCCTTCCGCCGTGGGCCCGGATGGAGCCGGACCCAGATCGCCTAATATTTGTCCGGGACATCATATGCGACCTAAGGAACCATTGTCACCGCCCCGCCATGAGTATATTACATTTTTTCGCATATTATGGCCATAAAATTGGAAATCCGCTTGATTTCTATATTTTCGTGTGCTATAGCCCTTCCCTTCCTCCGTGGGCCCGGACGGATCCGGACCCGGTTCGCCTAATATTTGTCCGGGACATCATATATGACCTATGAAACCATTGTCTCAACCCCTCCATAACTAGCTTACATTTTTTGGCATTTGACGGCCATAAAACTGGAATTCCGCCCGAGTCCCATATTTTCGTGTGCAATAGCCCTTCAATTCCGCCGTGGGCCCGGACGGATCCGGACCCGGATCGCCTAATAGTTGTCCGGGACATCATATGCGACCTAAGGAACCATTGTCACCACCGCGCCATGACCAGATTATATTTTTTGGCATTTAACGGCCATAAAACTAGTAATCCGCCCGATTCCCATATTTTCGTGTGCTATTTTACGGCCATAAAACTCGAAATCCGCGCGAGTCCCAAATTTTTGTGTGGTATGGACCACGCCTTCTACCGTGGGCCTGGAGGGATCCGGTCCTGGATCGCCTAATATTCGTCCTGGAAATCAAATACGACCAAAGAAACCAGGGTCACTGCACCGCCATGACCATATTACATTAATACGGCCATAAAACTTGAAATCCGTGCGAATCCCAATTTTTCGTGTGCTGTGGACCACGCCTTCTACCGTGGGCCCGGAGGGATCCGGTCACGGATCGCCTAATCTTTGTCCTGGACATCAAATACGACCTAAGAAACCAGTGTCACCGCACCACCATGACCAAATTACATTTTTTTGGTAATTTACGGCTATAAAACTCGAAATCCGCGCGAGTCCCAAATTTTCATGTGCTGTGGACCACGCCTTCTGCCGTGGGCCCGGAGGGATCCGGTCCCGGATCGCCTAATATTCGTCCGGGACATCAAATACGACCTAAGAAACAAGTATCACCGCCCCACCATGACCAAATTACATTTTTGGCATTTTATGGCCATAAAACTCGAAATCCGCGGGAGTCCCAAACTTAGCTGTGGACCACGCCTTCTACCGTGGGCCTGGAGGGATCCGGTCCCGGATCGCCTAATATTCGTCTTGGACATCAAATACGACCTAAGAAACCAGTGTCAACGCACCGCCCTGACCAAGTTATATTTTTTGGCATTTTACGACCAAAAAGCTGGAATTCCGCCTGATTCCTATATTTTCGTGTGCACTAGTCCATCCCTCGCCTAATATTCGTCCGGGGCATCAAATACGACCTAAGAAACAAGTATCACCGCCCCACCATGACCAAATTACATTTTTGGCGTTTTAAGGCCTTAAAACTCGAAATCCGCGGGAGTCTCAAACTTACGTGTGCTGTGGACCACGCCTTCTACCGTGGGCCCGGAGGGATCCGGTCCCGGATCGCCTAATATTCGTCTTGGACATCAAATACGACCTAAGAAACCAGTGTCAATGCACCGCCCTGACCAAGTTATATTTTTCGGCATTTTACGTCCGTAAAACTTATGCGAATTCCAATTTTTCGTGTGCTGTGGATCACGCCTTCTGCCGTGGGCCCGGAGGGATCCGGTCCCGGATCGCCTAATATTCGCCTTTGACATCAAATACGACCNCCATATTTTCGTGTGCCATAGCCCTTCCCTTCCGCCGTGGGCCCGGACGGATCCGGACCCAGATCGCCTAATATTTGTCCGGGACATCATATATGAACTATGAAACTATTATCACAACCCCTCCATAACTAGATTATATTTTTTGGCATTTCACGGCCATAAAACTGGAATTCCGGCCGAGTCCCATATTTTCGTGTGCTATAGCCCATCCCTTCCGCCGTGGTCCCGGACAGATCCGGACCCGGACGGATCCGGTCCCGGGTCGCCTAATATTCGTCCGGGATATCAAATACGACCTAAGAAACAAGTGTCACCGCCCCGCCATAACCACATTACATTTTTTAGCATTTTACGGCCATTAAGCTGGAAATCCACTCGAGTCCCATATTTTCATGTGCTATAGCCCTTCCCTTCCGCTGTGGGCCCGGACGGATCCGGATCCGGATCGCCTAATATTTGGTCTGGAC
>NW_017674353.1:97975-99985 GCF_001879085.1 Nicotiana attenuata
TTATATTTTTCGGCATTTTACGTCCGTAAAACTTGAAATCCGTGCGAATCCCAATTTTTCGTGTGCTGTGGATCACGCCTTCTGCCGTGGGCCCGAAGGGATCCGGTCCCGGATTGCCTAATATTCGCCCTTGACATCAAATACGACCTAAGAAACTAGTGTCACCGCACCGCCATGACCAAATTACATTTTTTGGCATTTTACAGCCGTAAAACTCGAAATCCGCGCGAGTCCCAAATTTTCGTGTGGTATGGACCACGCGTTCTACCTTGGGCACGGAGGGATCCGGTTCCAGATCGCCTAATATTCATCTTGGACATCAAATACGACCTAAGAAACCAGTGTCACCTCACTACCATGACTAAATTACATTTTTTGACATGTTACGGCCATAAAACTCGAAATCCGCGCGAGTCCCAAATTTTCGTGTGCTGTCGACCACGCTTTCTGCCGTGGGTCCGTAGGGATCGCCTAATATTCGTCCAGGACATCAAATGCCGGATCGCCTAATATTCGTCCGGGACATCAAATACGAGCTAAGAAACAAGTGTCATCGCCTCGCCATAACCAGATTACATTTTTTGGCATTTTACGGCCATAAAACTCGAAATCCACGCGAGTCCCATATTTTCATGTGCAATAGCCCTTCCCTTCCGCTATGGGGCCGGACGGACCCGAACCCGAATCGCCTAATATTTGTCCGGGACATCATATACGACCTAAGGAACCATTGTCACCGCCCCGCCATGACCAAATTACATTTTTTGGAATTTTTACGGCCATAAAACTGGTAATCCGCCTGATTCCCATATTTTCGGGAGCTATTGCCCACCCCTTCTGACGTGGGCCCGGATGGATCCGGACCCAGATCGTCTAATATTTGTCCGGGACATCATATGCGACCTAAGGAACCATTGTCACCGCCCCGCCATGAGCATATTATATTTTTTGGCATATTATGGCCATAAAATTGGAAATCCGCTCGATTTCTATATTTTCGTGTGCTATAGCGCTTCCCTTCCGCCGTGGGCCCGGACGGATCCGGACCCGGTTCGCCTAATATTTGTCCGGGACATCATATATGACCTATGAAATTATTGTCTCACCCCTCCATAACTAGCTTACATTTTTTGGCATTTGACGGCCATAAAACTGGAATTCCGCCCGAGTCCCATATTTTCGTGTGCTATAGCCCTTCACTTCTGTCGTGGGCCCGGACGGATCCGAACCCGGATCGCCTAATATTTGTCCGGGACATCATATGCGACCTAAGGAACCATTGTCACCACCCCGCCATGACCAGATTATATTTTTTGGCATTTAACGGCCATAAAACTGGTAATCCGCCCGATTCCCATATTTTCGTGTGCTATTTTACGGCCATAAAACTCGAAATCCGCGCGAGTCCCAAATTTTCGTGTGGTATGGACCACGCCTTCTACCGTGGTCCTGGAGGGATCCGGACCTGGATCGCCTAATATTCGTCATGGACATCAAATACGAACAAAGAAACTAGGGTCACTGCCCCGCCATGACCAAATTACATTTTTACGGCCATAAAACTTGAAATTAGTGCGAATCCCAATTTTTCGTGTGCTCTGGAGCACGCCTTCTCCCGTGGGCCCGGAGGGATCAGGTCACGAATCGCCTAATATTCGTCCTGGACATCAAATACGATCTAAGAAACCAGTGTCACCGCACCACAATGACCAAATTACATTTTTTGGTATGTTACGGCTATAAAATTCGAAATCCGCGCGAGTTCCAAATTTCATGTGCTGTGGACCACGCCTTCTGCCATGGGCCCGGAGGGATCCGGTCCCGGATCACCTAATATTCTTCCGGGACATCAAATACAACCTAAGAAACAAGTGTCACCGCCCCGCCATGATCAAATTACATTTTTGGCATTTTACGGCCATAAAACTCGAAATCCGCGTGAGTTCCAAACTTTCGTGTGCTGTGGACCACGCCTTCTACCGTGGGCCCGGAGGGATCCGGTCCCGGATC
>NW_017674354.1:0-929 GCF_001879085.1 Nicotiana attenuata
AGAATACAGAAGGGCTAAATACTAATGCAGGAATAGAAAGAGACTCCTCGGTCTCCGGACGCGGCAGATATACCTCGAAGTCACTAGAGCAGTCACCTCGCCTCAGGGGTGATAGGACTGGATAGAAGTACCTAGATCTGCACATGAAAAACATGCGCAGAAAGGGCATGAGTACACCACAATGGTAGTTAGTAAGTGCCAAGCCTAACCTCGGTTGAGTAGTGACGAGGAAGGTCAGGGCCCTACTGAGATATAATAAAATATAAGGTATAAAAGTATAAGATAAACAATTCAGTTGCAAGATAACCATAAAAATTTAATACGAGAAAGTAAGGAATGCAATAACCGAAACAGAGGCTAAAACGATCACAAGGATAATAACCGGGGACCTCTCAGTATCCTGAGGATCTCTTAGTATCCTCAATCTGTACCAGGGATCTCTTGGTATCCCGAGGATCTTTTGTAATCCCGAATTATATGTGCCGGGGGTCTCTTGGTATCCCGCACTATAGTCCAAATCAATATATATGCAGGGGGATCTCCCAAAATACCGTTCCGTAGTCCCAAAGTAAACACACAGCAACAACACGAAAAATACACAATTAAATTCAAATTCCATATCAAGGTAAAGTAGGTAATTTCTAGCCTAGCATGTTGCACATAATCCAAATAAGGCATTTTTAAGCAAATAGGCAATTAAGTCAACTAAGTATGCTTTTCTAACTAACAACAGGCTAAGTTGCAAGTAGAATAAAACAGGAGAGAAAGGAACTCAGTTTAAATACTTAAAGTAAAAATCGGGTTTTCAACAATTAGCTCAAGTACGCGCTCATCACCTCACGTACAAGGCATTTCAATTATCAAATATCATATCCTAAGGGGAAGGTCCCCCACACAAGGTTAGACAAGCCACTTACCTCGAACCGGCT
>NW_017674354.1:2936-86075 GCF_001879085.1 Nicotiana attenuata
TGGGCGGACAGAATAGTTTTAAGGGTTATTTCAGTCGCGAAACCCATCATTTTTCCACCATTTTTACACCGCCTTGAGAGCTTTTTGATCGATTTTGACGGGGATTTCAACGGGTATTGATTTGAAGTAAGTCTCTTGACTAGAAAACACCATTTTATGGAAGAATCAACACTCAAATTCATGAAATGGGTAGAAATTGTGAAGAACTAGGGCTTGGTTTTTGAAAACGAATTTTTAGGATTTGAAAGGCCATTTGAGCTCCGTTTTCGGTAAACTATATATGTACGGACTCGTGGCGTGACGAGGAATCCGTTGGTGTGATTTTCGGAATTTTTCGAGAAGTGGGCCCGGGGCTCGGGTTTTACCAACTTCGTGAATTTTAGTACATTTCGAGTATTTTTGATTGGGTTATGTTTCTTTAACCCATATTTATGTATTCGCTGTGATTTTGACTAGATTCAACGCGCGAGGAGGTCGATACAAAGGGAAAAGGCATTGCGGACCAGTCTACGGCCGGTTAGAGGTGAGTAGTTGGTGTATGATGGCCTGAGGGTTTGAAACCCCGGCTTATCACATTGTGATGCTATTGTAGGGCGTGACTCGCACCCCATGGCAGGTGCGGGATTGGTTATGACTGGGGATTGTGACTTGGTCCATCCCGAACAAGAATGTTTCTATATTGGCGACTGATACGCACCCTGTATTGAATATATCTGGGCTTATTGCCGTGTTTGGGGCCTTGTGCCGATCTGTAGCATCCTTAGATGATGAATGTCATTGTGATAATATGCTTTGTGTAATCATTGATCTCAGTCGTGTGTTTAATCACTGTTATGAAATGCTAAGTCACTTTTCCTGAAGTTAAATATCTAAAGTATATTCTTCTTAATAAATTGGAAATTGGGAAATTAATTGAATCTGTTACGTGACTCATATGCATATTGTGGACTGAGTATGGATCGGGCTGCACGCCGCAGCGAATGATATGATGATATTGCGCTTGGGCTGTAGGAGCCCCTCCGGAGTCTGTACACACCCCCAGTGAGCGTCGTCGACGTTAAATGGATCGGGCTACGCGCCGTAGCGGTCATGTGCATTGCATTGCATCCTTACATTATACTTGACTGATATATTTGAAGTTGTTTTGCTGTTGGTTCGTAGTTAGGTGTTGGACTGTTAGTTTTAGCTTTACTTTGTGGCATCTCGTGGATTTCTTATCTTCAGACATTTCATATGCTTATTACTCACTGAGTTGGTAGTACTCACCCCATACTCCCTGCACCTTGTGTGCAGATTCAGGTACTTCGGGAGCTTAGTTGAGCTAGCCGCTGGTTTCCAGAGTTCCAGGAGTGGTCGAGGTAGCTGCTATGACGTCCGCAGGACCCGACTCCTCCCTTATCCCTTTATTATTTCCGTACTTTAGAACATACTTATTTTGAGGATTCTTGACTCTGTATTAGTTAGAGGCTCTAGACTCATGACCCCAGGTCTTTGGGAGTTACAGTTTATGTCAGTATTTCGTATTGTTTTAATTGAGTATTTCAACTATGAGTATTAATATTTGATTTTAAGTATCTGATTAATTGGTTTTGAGCTTTGTGCTCGGGTTGAGAGAGTAAATGGTCGGGCTTGCCTAGCATTAGTGTTGGGCGCCATCACGACCGGGTTTGGGGTCGTGACAATATTGCTGACCACGGAATTCACATACTCGTAAAAACAAGTTCAACAGTACACAAATTAAAAACAGTCCAAACATTGAACAACTGGGAATTAAACTATGTGTCTCTTTCAATTCATTCTCAACTGAGGATTCACATGATATTGAGGCTCAAGGTATGTACCTGGCAATTGAAATGAAATAAGAAAAGGAGAGGTCAGCAGCAGAAACAAACGAACAGCGGTTGAAATCCAGAGAACTGATTCAATTTTCAATTCAAAAGGACATAGCTACCCAGCAATGAACAGAAGAAGAATAGCACCAGTGAAACTAGCCAAAACCAGCTTAATACAACCAAAAACCCACTCAAATGCACCCAAATAGACTCGAGAATGAACTCAAAATACTTCTGAAACTTCAGCGGAGCAAAACTCAACCAACAACCATCTTAATTAGACCCGAAATCACTCGAAATGAACCTCTGAACTTCAGCAACCAAAGATCAAACTAGAAAATGTGAATCCATAACTAAAACTTGAAACTAAAATAAGGCTTAACAATGGAACATTTTTTTTTTTGATTTTTTGAAGGTTTTCTGGTTTTTTTTAATTTTTTTGAATGTTGAATTTCAAATTCAGATCTGAAAACTACAGAGCACTTTTGGGGGGAATTTTGGAGCTGAAAACTTGTGACTTAAGGCATTGGCATGTCTTTTTATAGGCAAAATGAGGGCAGCCCTCAGATTTTGTGTTTGGCCTTCTAGTCCCTAGGTTATTTTCAAAAATAATCCTTTACTTATTGACTTGTTTCTCAAGCAAGTACATCTAATTCTTGATTTTTACCATAGAACCCCCATCTAGAATGTTCTAGGGGATTCTATTCAGTTGTTACTACAATATTCCCTAAGTAAACTACCTTTATTGCCCCTGCATTAACCCTGAAATTATTAACCTATGTTAACTGACCTAACCCTTCTAACTAACCGTGGTCCAAATAACTATTCTGCAAATTAATCAGCCAACCAAATCCAATCACAAATCTTAAATCCAACTAACTACTGATTTCCAGATTATCACCTACTATCATCTATTAACAATCAAACAAAATAATCAATTAGCAACAACAAAATCAGTATGAAAAGAAGAATCCCATCATTGGCAAACACAAGAAAATCCAAACAGGCAGAAGTATTTAACTAAACTAATCAAAATTACAGACCTAGAACACTAATTACGGATCAACAACAGAAAATATGCCTAAACTAATTTTACTAACAGAAAAATCAAACACAACAAAAAATTAAAAAGAAAAAGTTCATGCTACTGATTAAACGAACACATTAACACAGAGCAAAACATATTCAATTATTGATTTCAAAGTGCAAACAAAACCTAAGTTGATTACTCGTGAAGAAGAGACAGTCAAAAGAAAACTCACTTGTGAAGCTCTAGGGTTCTACCGCTTCTGCGATTTGAAATTCGAGCACCTTGGGTGAAATTTGAAGGCCATTGATGACAGATTGGGAACGAGGGAAGCGAGAAAGCACGTGGTGTGAATTTAGCGGAGTTTGAGGAGCTTAGGGTTTTGCTGCCTCCTATTCAATCCCAGATTAGAGTGGCTTGGTGGGGATTTGAGGGAATAGGTTTAGGGATTTAGAAAGAGGAGGGTGAGGGGAGTATGGGGTGTGAGTTTGGTAGGGTTTGGACGGCGGCGCCGCCGTGCACGGTGCTGGCGGCGCCTAGGGTTTGGTAGATTTGGGGGTTTTGGTTGGGATTTGAAAGAAAACAAGGTTGGATTTGGGAAGAGGGGAGCGAGGGGAGGAAATGGTGTAATTTTGGGCGTCGATTAGACGCCGGCCGCCGCCGTGAGGCGATTTCCGGCGGTCGGCGCAAGGCGGAGCCGACGGGGAACAAGAGTACGAGNGCAAGTACATCTAATTCTTGATTTTTACCATAGAACCCCCATCTAGAATGTTCTAGGGGATTCTATTCAATTGTTACTACAATATTCCCTAAGTAAACTACCTTTATTGCCCCTGCATTGACCCTGAAATTATTAACCTATGTTAACTGACCTAACCCTTCTAACTAACCGTGGTTCAAATAACTATTCTGCAAATTAATCAGCCAACCAAATCCAATCACAAATCTTAAATCCAACTAACTACTGATTTCCAGATTACCACCTACTATCATCAAACAAACTAATCAATTAACAACAACAAAATCAGTATGAAAAGAAGAATCCCATCATTGGCAAACACAAGAAAATCAAACAGGCAGAAGTATTTAATCGAACTAAACTAATCAAAATTACAGACCTAGAACACTAATTACGGATAAACAACAGAAAATATGCTTAAACTAATTTTACTAACAGAAAAATCGAACACAACAAAAAATTAAAAAGAAAAAGCTCATGCTACTGATTAAACGAACACATCAACACAGAGCAAAACAGATTCAATTATTGATTCCAAAGTGCAGACAAAAACCCTAACTAATTACTTGGACTTATAACAAAATGAAAATAGCTATTTAACTAATCATGAAGCAACACAGAACCCTCAAAGCAAAAGTGAAATAGAAACTCACTGATTTTGAACTCCACAAATCCGGCTAATTCTTCCAATTCAAAATTTCTAGTGACTCTAGTGATATTTGAACACCATCAATGGTAGAAGCGTCATGAGGGAGGCGAGGTGATGATGTGGTATCAATTTGACAAGGTTTGGGAATTTAGGATTTTGACTGGAAACTTCAAATCGATATTCGAAGAGTTCCGGTCAGATTTGAGGGGCGAGGTTTGGGGGGTTTGATAGAGGAGGACAAAGCGGTTCCATGGTGTTAATTTGGTGGTGAACGGAGAAGGTTGAGTTTTGGCCGGAAAATTTCGAACTAGGATTCGAAGAGATTGGTTGATGTTTGAGGGAAATTACTTGGATATTTGGAACGGGGGGGGGGGGGGGGGTAGGGGGGGTTGAGGAAGGTTCCATGGGTATTAATTTGGGATGATTTGGACGCGGCCGCCGGCGGAGACGATTTCCGGCCGGCGGCGAGCGGCGGAGCCGGTGGCGTTACATATCTCTGAAACGAGAGAGATGAGAGGGTGGAGGGGGGGTCTGGAGGGGGGTAGGGTAGCGTTAGGACATATTTATATGAGGTAACCTAGGAAGTTCCCATCCGTTGGATAAGAAAAATCAACGGTTGTGATCAAAACTCAGGGAAACGGCGTCGTTTCGTTTAAACGGGGAGTGGACCAGACTGGGGGTTAACGTTGGGCTGGGTTTGTGACTTTTGGGACGGGATTCATTTGGGCTAATGCAAATCTGGCCCAAACAACATAAACCAGGTTAATTCCCCTTTTTCCTTTTTATTTATTTTCCTTTTCTTTTCTTTTTCAAATTCAAAACAAATTAATTCCCTCTTTTCTTTTCCTTTTCAAAATTAATAAAAATCGAAATTAATTCCTAAAATTCAACTAATCCTAAAACTAATTAAACACATATGATGATTATCACAAAACAAATTTAAAAGAAACACCATTTAATATCAAGATCAAAAACTAAAAATGCAACTTAAACAACAATTTTTTGATTTTCCATTTTATGAAATAATTACTTTCATAATTAATCCTAAAATGTAGAATTAAAACCCTAAGTGCAGAGGTCAAATACATTTTTTTGTATTTTTTATGAATAAAAGTGTGTAAACAAAATGCCATAAAATGCCACAAAAATTCACGCAATTGCAAATAATGAAAGAAAATTATTTTGTTTGAATCTCTGGGAGTAATTCATATAGGGCAAAAATCACGTGCTTACATAGGTCTTCGCCACCGAACTTTGGTAAGTAACCAAATTCTCCCCCCGCTTCGGAAAACTTGAGTTCGCAATCACTAGATCAAATGCCTTGGCAAAGTCCAACTGCGAAGTGCCCCCTCCGTTTCGCTCCCCGAAACCAAAGCCGCCATGCACCTCAGTATAACCACCTGCAGACGACCCAATATGACCATTGAAATCTCCTCCTATGAATAACTTCTCGGAAGGCGGAATACTACGAGCGATGTCGTCCAACCCCTCCCAAAAGCGCCTTTTAATCTCCTCATCCAGGCCTACTTGCGGCGCATACGTGCTAACGACATTTAAAGTAAACTCACCCACCACCAATTTAATAGTCATTAATCTATCATTCACACGCCTGACCTCTACCACCGACTCTCTAAGATGGCTATCTACCAGGATACCCACTCTATTCTTACCCCTCATGACTCCAGAGTACCATAACTTATACCTATCCATGTTTTTTGCCCTCGATCCGACCCACCTAGTCTCCTGGACACACGCTAAATTAATCTTCCTCTTCTGAAGGATCTTCGCCAACTCTATAGACTTACTCGTTAGCGAACCTATGTTCCATGACCCGATTCTCAACCTATAGGCTCCCTTGCCCCCTCTACCTCCCCTGCCTCCTGATACACACCCTGACCCCCGGCCCTACCCTCTGCCCCACACTCTGCCCTACCCGAGGACATGCCCTTAATCTATCATCCCAGACTGCAGCCACTACACCTATGGCAAATCTAAAGAAGACTCGCTAGTGCACAACGGACACGAATCAAACTAGAAGGAAACAAGTGGCTACCAGTACACTAGTTGAATGATTTAACTATTGTGAACTAAAGTAACATCAATTCAGCTAACACCAAAAAAGGGAAATAGTAGAACGGGAGATACCAATTCCCGAGAACCAAACATGTGTTGATCTGCAGTACTAGACGTAGTTGTATGCTCATGCATCGCTTCCCATCGTCCTTTGCTGACGGTTGTCCAGGTTGCTCTCCTTTGCTAGTGCTCGTGCGCCCAACTTGTCTCCAACATCTTCGAGAATTTCCCTAAAAACACAGAAAATACCACGACCCAAAAAGCAAAAAGGGATGTCACCGCTACCACTGGTGTAGCCCTGTGTCCATAATAATTCTACATTTCAGTATCAGTAGGGACATGGAAACAATTTTAGAATACTCGTAGTACTCCAGTAGATCAGGGCACTCTCATGGGGCAGTCATCTTTTAATGCACCACTAGCGTGGGATTCCTTCAATGGTTACTCTAGTTATTCGGCACAGACTCAGTATGAGCAGTCGAACTGCAGATGGATTGTTATGAATAAGGTGATACTAGAAACATCATGGAAACAATTATCCCAGACTTGGGAGAAATCTATTTCATCAGAACGCTCCGTCTACACACTCCATTATAGTTACTAATCCACATACACTACAAGTTAGATATGGAGTACGAGGGGGTGGATGAAGCCTAAGAGGTGGAGGCCCGACCCATTGATATAATTGCTATGGTGTGGCTGAGGCCACTACACCAGATGGTGTCATTACAGGTACAATTCCGATTGTTATAAAAAGGATATTTTTCCTTAATTTGATTTGGTTCTGAAAATTTAGGCGAGTCCCCTTAATATGCTCCACTCATGAGTGAGCTTCGTAATCCTGAAATCTACTTATGTGAATACTCACGTTGGGCTATTATATGGAGATAGCTATTTCTATCATTATGTGTTGGTCACTAAGAATAGCTTTGAGGCTAAAAGTGACTTTCTATTACTTACTACAGTGGATTTTGATGTGATTTCAGGATAATTAATTTCAATTGTGAATTATATGCCCTATCAGTATGAGGGTTCATTATATGTTGTGATTTGTTTGACGGAAATTATTTAAAAGAAGAAAGAAAGAAAATGAAAAATTTCAGTTGGCACAATGTGCAAATACTTGTGATTCAGAGTTGACGACGAGATCCTCACATTTTTTATATAATGTGAAATATTTTAAACCGGACTACAAGTTGCGGTGGATGTTATATAAGGACGAGGTCCTGGTGGTGAAAAGTTTATGTGTTTAAAATTCTCCTTTTATGAAATCAAAATTGTGTACTATATTTTTAATATGAGCCATGCCTGTTAGGCTTATTTGACAATTCTTGTATATTTTCCATTCATATTCGGCCATTTTTGTGTTGTAAACGTTGAGTTTTAGCCTACGAGATGGGCGCCCAGGTGGCGTTAAATGTGACTCGTTAATTTCAGGTAAGTAATTATAAGATCTCCATGCCTCGCTGTGAGTAAAGTGGAGGTCTGAAATGAGATGTTTGTTAACATAAGGTTAATTGGCAATGTTGTGATTTATGAACAACTATTATGGCAGAGACATGGTTATGGGCATACAGATGATATATTTCATGTCCAGATATCTGTATGATAATGCGATGCTTGTAATGCTGAGATTAGTGTTATTGATATATACATTGTGGTGTTTCATTGGGTTGTGGATGTGTTGTTAGGAGTTGTTTTGGTGTTACTCTAGCAGGTGGATAGACCCAATTACAGGGGAGGCTCTGGCAAAATTTCTGAAAAATTTGGGAGTTAGAAAATAACTTGAGACATTAAGATGTGCGAAGAAAGAGAAAGATACATTGTGTATTTGAGGATGGATGACCCTAAGTGGGGGAGAATGTAACATCCCGGATAAATAATTTCGAAGTATTTAAGCGCTATTAAAAGTTGAAGTGTGTTGAAATAAGACTAATGCGGTGTGATGATGTGGTATTTGGGTCCTATGACGAATGTCAGATGTTGAAGTTTGGGTCATGTCCTAAGGATGAGGAGAGACCTTCAGTTAAGTTGAAGGATCAGTTATAGGAATTTTTCCTGATAAAGGTTTTATTCGGCCAGGTGTATCACTTTGGGGTGCTCCTGCCTTGTTTGTGAAGAAAAAAAATGATGGTTTTGTGTATTGTGTATTGATTATAGCCAAAACAATGTTACAGTGAAGAACCAATATCATTTGCCTCGTACTAATGATATGTTTGACCAGCTTCAGGGCGCACAAGTGTTTTCTAAGATTGACTTGCGCTCAGGTTACCATCAGTTGAAGATTCGGGAGCCAGATATCCCAAAGACTACTTCCAGGACTTGGTATGGTCATTACGAGTTCCTTGTTATGTCATTACGAGTTCCTTGTTATGTCATATGGGCTAACCAATGCCCCAAAAACCTTTATGCATTTGGTGCATAGTGTATTCCAGCCATATCTTGACTCATTTGTCATTGTCGGAAAGATCATGAGCGGCATCTGAAGACTGTGCTTTAGACTCTGAGAGCGAAGAAGTTATATGCTAAGTTCTCAAAATGTGAGTCTTGGTTGGATTCAGTGGCATTATTAGGCCACCTGGTGAGGGTATTCAGGTGGATCCGAAGAAAATAAAGGCTGTGCAGGGTTGGCCCAAACCATCCTCAGCTACAGAGACCGCAGTTTCCTTGGCTCGGCAGATTTCTACTGACATTTTGTGGAGGGATTTTCATCGATTGAGCCCCTATGACTAGATTGACCCAGAAGGGTGCTCCGTTCCAATGGACGGAAGAGTGTGAGGCAAGCTTTCAGAAGCTCATGACATCTCTGACTACAACCCCAGTTTTGGTATTGCTTACAAGTTCAAGGTCTTATACTTTCTATTGTGATGCCTTGAGGATTGGCCTTGGAACGGTATTGATGCAGAATGGTAGGGTGATTGCCTACACGTCCAGATAGTTGAAGGTACATGGGAAGAATTATCATGTCCACGACCTTGAGTTAGCTGCTATTGTTCACGCCTTGAAGGTTTGGCGTCATTATTTGTACAATGTGCCGTGTGAGATTTATATTGAAAACCAAAGTTTGCAGCATCTGTGTAACGACCCGACCGGTCATTTTGAGCTTTTGCACTTTGATCTCCAGTTCTCGGGCATGACTTGCCCCGTGTTATGTATTATGATTGATGCAGATCGTTGGTTTTGGTTTTCAGGAAAATCGAAATGAATTTGAAAGAACAGTCTCAGTTAAAAGCTTTGAATTTAAAAGATTTGACCAAGAGTTGACTTATTAGTATATGATCTTGGATCGGAGTTTCTATGATTTGGTCAGCTTCGTTAGATGATTTGTGACTTAGGAGCGTGATCGGAATTGGTTTTGGAAGTTCGGTGTAGAAATTAGCTTGTTTTGGTGAAGTTAGTATTTTGGCGAATTCCGGTTGATTGGTGAGATTTTGATCCGAGGGTCGGAATGGAATTCCGAGAGTTTTTGTTGTTTCGTTATGTGATTTGTGATGTGTGTTTAAAATTTCAGGTCATTCGAACGTCGTTTGGTCGGATTTTTGATCGAAAGTGTATTTCGGAAGTTTTTGAAGAACTTAGTCTTGAATTCGATGAGAATCGATGATTTTAGTGTTGTTTGAGGAGTTTTGATGATTGGAGCAAGTTTGAATGATGTTTTAGGATGGGTTGGCACTTTTGGTAGAGGTCCCGGGGGCCTCGGGGTGATTTTGGATGGCTATCGGGATGAATTTTGGACTTGTGTTGTTTCAGGAATTGCTGGTTCTGGTATTTCCGCATCTGCGGAATAAGGACCGCAGATGCGGTCTCGCAGATGCGGGTAAGGGGTCGCAGGTGCGAGTTTTGCTGGGAAGGCTAGTTTTCGCAGATACGGGGTAGGAGCCGCATCTGCGATATCGCAGATGCGGTGATGGCATCGCAGATGCGGATTATGGACATGTGAGAAATTCTGCAGAAGCGGATGGCTTTCCGCAGGAGCAGAGTTCGCGGATGCGGATAGTGACCGCAGAAGCGGTCCTGGGCAATTAATGAAACTCCGCAGAAGTGGAGGATTTCTGCAGAAGCGGATGTCACAAGAGCGGAAAATGTACCGCGGATGCGGTAAGGTGCTGGGTAGAAGGGTTTTAAGTTCCATTTTTTGTTCTGCGAGCTAAGATATTTTTCCATCATTTTTGAGCATCCTTGAGAGCTTTTGGACGGGAATTGAAAAGGGATTCAAGAGATAATACCTGGAGGTAAGATTTTTACACTCAGTACTCGTTTTTATGGTGAAATCCACCTAGAAATTTATGAAAATTAAGCCTAAAATTGGAAGAACTAGGGCTTGGGATTTTGAGATTTTAAATTGGGATTTGAGGGGTCATTTGGACTCCGATTATAGTGTTCTTTATATGCATAGACTCGTGGCGAGATGAGCAACCTATTGATGTAAAAATTTCTGAGTTTTGAGAAGTGGGATCGGGCCTCGGGTTTTGGTAATTTCGGGATTTGTGCCCGTAATTGATTGTTTTCGCTTGGGCTTTGTTCCCTTAGCATATTGTGATGTATTCGCTCTGATTTTGGATAGATTCGACGCGCGTGACGCTGATTTGAGGGGCAAAGGCGTTGCGAGCTAGAGATTTTGCCGGTTCGAGGTGAGTAATAATTGTAAATGACATCCTGAGGGTTTGAAACCCCGGATTTGCACATCGTAGTGCTATATTAAGGTGACTTTCATGCCGGATAGTGAGCATGGGGTAGAGCACCGTTGGGGATTGTGACTTGGTCCGTCCCGGTTGATAAATTTACTGCGTATTTAACTGAAATTACTTGTTATCATCATAATTTGGGTTGATTGCCATATTTGGGCTTCGTGCCAACTAATTGAACCCTTCGGGGATTGTTGTTGAAAATTCCTCACTGATTTAATTATATATTTGAACTCAGTCATGTATTTTCCCTGTTTTAAAACTCAGCCAAGAATATTATGCCTTAAACACTCGAAATGATATTTCTAAAAATATTTTGGGCTGAGCATCATGCTGTATTGTTGCCTGAGTGGCTTATGTGATTTGTTGATTGAGTAAGGCCGAGGGCCTGTATTGTGAGGATACTTATGGATCGGGCTGCACGCCGCAGCAGTGTTGCACTAATATTGATATGAGGCCGAGGTCCTAGATTGATGCCACGAGATGGCTTGTTATTGCGCTTGGGTCGTAAGGGGCCCCTCCCGTAGTCTGCACACCCCCAGTGAGCGCCGTCGACGATAAACGGAGCGAGCTGCACGCCGCAACGATATGTGGAGCGGGCTGCACGCCGCAGTGGTACTAGTACTGTTTTGTGTGTTCACTTTATTTCATTTGTCTGTCATTACCTGTTGTTTGTGCTACTTCATGTGATATCTACTGGATTGCCTGATATTATCTGTTAATTGAGTGTGATGCCCGAGGGGCGGACTTCTGTGCTTATATGCACTACTTGTTTGGCATTCATTTGCATAACTGTTGAAAAAGTCATTTTCAAAAGAGGTTTTAAACTGAACTAAGGTATTTCTAAAGATCTCACAGCTTCACTATTTTTCTCAAAGGGTTACACTGCTCCTATATAGCATGATGGTTTGCTTTACGTGATTTCTTACTGCTCAGTTGTTATTTACCCTTATTACTCACTGAGTTGGAGTACTCACTTTACTCCCTGTACCTCGTGTGCAGATGCAGGTATTTATTCACCCGGTAGCGAGTTTTGGCTGATTGGAGGTAGAGCTGTAGGAGTTAGCGAGGTGACTACCAGCGTTCGCAACACCGTTTTCTCTCTCTGTTGTTCATTATTCTTGTTCAGTGTATCCTTAGACTTGGTAGATGTAATTACACTCTTATAGATGCTCTTGACTTATGACGCCTCGATTTGGGCTGTGTTGGGTTGTATTTCTGCTAATTAATATTATTAAGTCATATTTAAGTTGGGTATTCATGGTTAACTATTTTTGAAAAGACGAGTTGGGTTAGTTGGCTGCTCTCGTCTTCACGAGAGGCACCATCACGACCAGTGCGGGGTTTGGGGTCGTGACAAGTTGGTATCAAAGCCTAGGTTACTAGGTCTCACGAGTCATGAGTAGGTTTAGTAGAGTCTCGCGGATCGGTACGGAGACGTCTATATTTATCCTCGAGAGGATGCAGAACCTTTAGGAAAAAAACTTCGCATTCTTGAATTCTTATCGTACGTCCCTTGATTCAACTAGAAAAGTAACTCTTGAATTTCCTTCTATGTGTTCGTATCCCCGCATGAGCGCTCAGTATCAGATGTGCCTTGATGGCTTGTGATTCCCCGATCGAGGGGCGAGATGTAATCTCTGTGAGTTTATGTTGGGCCAGTCTGGAGGACATGAGGCCGGACCTTTCCCTATTGCTTGAGCACCGAGGTGCTGATTGTGTGAGCAAGTGTTTCGAACTTATATGTTCGGTATTGCCCCTATTAGTGGGAGTGACGACTGGTTAGCTACGTGGTGAATATGTTAGTGCTGCGAGATATATCTATGTGACTTGGAAGTGATGAGGAAGGTCTATTGGATGAAAAAGAACTATTAGGTGTTTGAATTCCATTGTGATTCGAGGTATAGCCCCGAGTTATGGGTGCGTGAAGAATCTTTTCATGTTTCCAATCGAGAGCGAAGTAAATTTTATGTTGCGGTACGAGTTCAGACTCAAGAAGGCTAAGTAGCTGTATAATGTGTATGGCGGTGGAAGGTATATGGAAATGTTATATTGAGGCAAAGCAGGTGGGTTATCTCCCGCGAAGTGTGTTGAGGTGGCGCGATCCTTATGTGTATGTTAGAAGATCTCATGTGTAATTGAAGGGTACGTGTTAAAATTTGAAATTTTGGGTCGCTTTAGAGGGTGGGCTTAACTGTTGCAGGGATGAATGCGAGATTTGTAGAAGATTTACAGAACTAGATGATTTGTGCTTTCATAACTTATAAATGATTTGAGTTTAATCTCACTATGGTATTGTGGCATCAATAGAGTAAAAGTGTTATGAGTTATTGAGCGTATCTTGATCTATGGCTTCGATCCAAGTGGGGGAGTCGGCTGGGAGCAGTTGACTGCACGGTTAGGTGCTATGTTGGTTCCAGTTTGGGGCATGCGAGTGAATTAGCTATGGCTAGAGTAAAGGAAAATTTTGACAGGGGTTATAATATTCTTCATAGGGTATGAGGATTTATGGAATGTCTAGAGTTGTTATTGGTAAAGAATGCTTGGTGCATAGAGTAGGAAGTTGCTTGGTTGTATTGGGATGAGGATTTCATTTTGCGGTATCGGAGTGCCAATAAGGCACGGGTGGTCCTGTTCGTTAGTCAGGTAATTTGTAGTTTGAATAAGAGTGAATGACTTTCGAGAATGGTTCTAATGTGTTCAAGATTCTAAAGAAAACAATCGGGTTCTTAAGGTTGTGTAGGTGGCTAGAGACTGTTTTCTCATTGGAAAAGGTCGAGACTTGTGGTATTTTTATGTTAATTACGGGTTCCTATGTATCAGTATCTGGAAAGTAAAGGTAACGAATTTAGATTCGCAGGAAGTTCTTCAGAGTAAAGTATTCTGGAACGTGGTGTTTCTGGGAACATTTGAGAGAGTATTCAGTGGCTTATGGGTCTTAGACAGTGTGGTCTTGTGCTTGGGTCTCGTGTAGTGAGCCTGGGTTGAGGAATTGTAGTGCTACAGCAAGAGGAAATATCAAGTTGAAGATGAACCAGAAGGGAATTTAGATAGAAGGGTAATTCGGTACTAGACCGGACCGGTGTGGTAAGGATATGGTTAATTCTTTGTATGTGTTCGAGGTAATGGGTGCTTACAGGGATTTTGCAGCAATGCTCTTGGGTTTTGATGGCTTGCTTAGCGTGGTCTAGTTAGAAGGATTCAGTCCTGGAAGTTTAATTTGTGCAAACGGAATTGGGAGAGTTCTTGTTGATTTCTACCATGGTTGGAGAAGTGCATTTCTATGAATGTGAGAGACAAGATGTATAATGATCTTCTTCTAGATGGGATCAATGGAAGTTCTTGACTAGTTGAGTGCATAGATTTCTGTGGCTCGGAAGGGAGGTAAAAGTTTTAATGTTATCCTTGGATGGTATGGTATATACGGTATGTTGTGGAGGACCGAGACTGGCGTGTGCTAGGTTACAGTTCAGTTTTGAAAGGAAGTTCATAAAACTCCTAGGCAATGGGTAGCCTCAGATAATCAAGGAAATGATACTGCTAACTGGAAGTGATTTGACGAGAGTATATGTCTCAGAAAAAGGTAATGTGATTAAACTGATGATACTTTGGTAGTATTGCGGTGTTTACTTGTTGGATCAACTGGTGGTATTCGGGTTTTCTTGGTGGCACAGGGAAATTTTAAAGTATCTATCATGGAATGACGGGTTATTTAAGGTGTGGTATGCTTTCGGACGGTAAAATTGGGATCAGGTACGATGATTCGTGTGCTATATGGAGTTGGAGACTGGAAGTTCTCATGTGTAGGCTATGTTATGGTCGTGGATCGTGTGTATCGGCATCATTTAGCGGCTATCGGGATTTGGAGGCTCGAGTGGCTCTTTATTTGCTGGTATGTTAGATTTTGGATGTGATGTTGGAATTCAGACTGGTTTTCTTAGTGTTGGGTGATTCTGAACTATTGTGCTATGGGATATGCCGGAAATGCCACGGGTTAAGTGGCGAGGTGCGTTGGATTATGTTCTAGCAGAGTGGTTTATATTTCAAAGACTCGACGGACGGCTGGGAAGGATTGTTTTCCTTAATTGGGCCTTCATGATGGATGTCAGTGCAGAGGTTTCTACCATTGATTCAGTTCCGGTATTGAGGGATTTTTGGGATGCGTTTCTTGTGGCCGGGCATGTTGCCCGGTGAGATTGTGGATTTCGGTATTGATTTGGTGTCGAGCACCGTATCGTATGGCTTCGGTAGGAGTTGTAGTAGTGGCAGGAGCAACTTCAGTCTTCCTTGATAATGAGTTCGTTGGCAGGCCAATGTGGATGCGTGTTCTAGCTTGAGTCGGCTTGGTTGGCCCCGAATTGTATTGTTGAGAGATAGGTTGATTCGATCGTTATTGAGCTTGTTAGTGATCTGGGGAGATCTATGAATTGTTTTCTGTGTTGTGAGAGGTTATTATTTGTTGGTGATGGGCACATGTGGTGCGATTCTATTGGGAGTTCATAGTGGAATTCGAGCGGGAAGAGTAATTGGGTGTTGCTCCGTGAATGGTGTATCGGTTATGACCTTTCGAGTTGTGTGGCGTATGTTATTTGCTTCATGGTGGTTATGATGAATGCTTTGGTTTCAGAAATCATATTGCGCATGGTTGTCGATTTGGAACATAGTGACTTGTGGTGTCTCATGGAGACCAGTGTTTGGATGGGGTCGCGTAATGCAACAAAGTTATGTGTAGGTATGACCCTTTGGGTTAGATTCGTATGTTCTGGTTCTATGACGTGTGGCGGGTTCTCAGCATTATGTGGGGCGATACTGGTGAGCTTGCGGTACAGCTCTTTCGTTGAGTGATTTCCATGATTTGAGTATGCTCGGACCGTTTCTTATTGGTGCTCGTATTGCGCAAGTTGCGGCTTAGGCCTGTATTGAAGTGTCATGTCACCAGGGTGGTGTGTTTGGTCAGAAGAGATTGTTGGGATCATTAATGAATACAAATGAATTCGATTTTAGCATGTTTGATGGGTAAATATCGAGGTTCAGTTCAAAAATTTGCTATGGTAATTACCAGAGGAGAAATGGCCTGATGAATGGTTGATCTGAGAAATGGTTATGGTTTATTGCGTGTTTCATTTATCGTTGGCAGTACATGAAAGTGTTGGAATGAGACGTTAGCTAATAAGAGGTTTTCTATCGGTATTTGGTTGTTGTGGGTAGCTGCTGTGAATGGAAGTTATCGTTGCATGTGTTGAGTTATGAGATATATCATATAATTGCACCTGAGGTTGCAGGCATGAGTTATTACAGCTGGTTCGGGACTATTCGGAGTATAGGTGTGAGGTTTGATCGTATTGATGGTTTCAGAAGTGAAAATGTGGTTCTATGGTTTATGGACTAGGATGGATTGTGAAGTTTCAGCTATGTTGTGTTATCGGACCTATGTGAGATAGGGTGACGTGGGATCACCCCCGGGTATATGTCTGGTAAGGTATTCAGCTATTGGTTGGCTTTAGAACAACTCTGGGTACGTTCGAGGACAAACATGTGTTTAAGTGGGGGAGGATGTAACGACCCGACCGGTCGTTTTGAGCTTTTGCACTTTGATCGCCAGTTCTCGGGCATCACTTGCCCCGTGTTATGTATTATGACTGATGCAGATCGTTGGTTTTGGTTTTCAGGAAAATCGGAATGAATTTGAAAGAACAGTCTCAGTTGAAAGCTTTGAATTTGAAAGGTTTGACCAAGAGTTGACTTATTAGTATATGAGCTCGGATCAGAGTTTTTATGATTTGGTTAGCTTCGTTAGATGATTTGTGACTTAGGAGCGTGATCGAAATTGGTTTTGGAAGTCCGGTGTAGAAATTAGTTTGTTTTGGTGAAGTTAGTATTTTGGCGAATTCCGGTTGATAGGTGATATTTTGATCCGAGGGTCAGAATGGAATTCCGAGAGTTTATGTAGTTTCGTTATATGATTTGTGAGGTGTGTGCAAAATTTCAGGTCATTCGGACGTCGTTTGGTCGGGTTTTTGATCGAAAGTGTATTTCGGAAGTTTTTGAAAAACTTAGGCTTGAATTCGATGAGAATAGATGATTTTAGTGTTGTTTGAGGCATTTTGATGATTGGAGCAAGTTTTATTGATGTTTTAGGATGGGTTGGCACTCTTGGTTGAGGTCCCAAGGGCCTTGGGGTGATTTCGGATGGCTATCGGGATGAATTTCGGACTTGTGTTGTTTCAGGAATTGTTGGTTCTGTTATTCCCGCATCTGCGGAATAAGGACCGCAGATGCGGTCTCGCAGATGCGGGTAAGGGGTCGCAGGTGCGAGTTTTGATGGGAAGGCTAGTTTCTGTAGCTGCGGAGGAGGAGCCGCATCTGCGGTATCGCAGATGCGGCGATGGTATCGCAGATGCGGATTATGGACATGTGTGAAATTCCGCAGAAGCAGATGACTTTTCGCAGGAGCGGAGTCTGCAGATGCAGATAGTGACCGCATAAGCGGTCTTTAGCAATTAATGAAACTCCGCAGAAGCGGAGGATTTCCGCAGAAGCGGTTGTCGCAGGAGCGGAAAATGCACCGCAAATGTGGTAAGGTGTTAGGCAAAAGGGTTTTAAGTTCCATTTTTTGTTCCGCGAGCTAAGCTATTTTTCTACCATTTTTGAGCATCCTTGAGAGCTTTTGGACGGGAATTGAAGAGGGATTCAAGAGATAACACCTGGAGGTAAGATTTTTGCACTCAATACTCGTTTTTATGGTGAAATCCACCTAGAAATTTATGGAAATTAAGCCTAAAATTGGAAGAACTAGGGCTTGGGATTTTGAGATTTTAAATTGGGATTTGAGGGGTCATTTGGACTCCGATTATAGTGTTCTTTATATGCATAGACTCGTGGCGAGATGAGGAACTTGTTGATGTAAAAATTTCTGAGTTTTGAGAAGTGGGATTGGGGCTCGGGTTTTGGTAATTTCGGGATTTGTGCCCGTAATTGATTGTTTTCGCTTGGGCTTTGTTCCCTTAGCATATTGTGATGTATTCGCTCTGATTTTGGATAGATTCGACGCGCGTGGAGGCCGGTTTAAGGGGCAAAGGCGTCGCGAGCTAGAGATTTCGCCGGTTCGAGGTGAGTAATAATTGTAAATGACATCCTGAGGGTTTGAAACCCCGGATTTGCACATCGTAGTTCTATATTGAGGTGACTTGCACGCCGGATAGCGAGCGTGGAGTAGAGCACTGTTAGGGATTGTGACTTGGTTCGTCCTGGTTGATGAATTTACTGCGTATTTGACTGAAATTACTTGTTATCATCATAATTTGGGTTGATTGCCATATTTGGGCTTCGTGCCAACTAATTGAACCCTTCGGGGATTGTTGTAGAAAATTCCTCACTGATTCAATTATATATTTGAACTCAGTCATGTATTTTCCCTGTTTTAAAACTTAGCAAAGTATATTATGCCTTAAACACTCGAAATGATATTTCTAAAAATATTTTGGGCTGGGCATCATGTTGTGTTGTCGCCCGAGTGGCTTATGTGATTTTGTTGATTGAGTAAGGCCGGGGGCCTGTATTATGAGGATACTTATGGATCGGGCTGCACGTCGTAGCAGTGTTGTACTAATATTGATATGAGGCCGAGGGCCTAGATTGATGCCACGAGATGGCTTGTTATTGCGCTTGGGTCGTAAGGGGCCCCTCCCGGAGTTGCACACCCCCAGTGAGCGTCGTCGATGATAAACGGAGCAGGCTGCATGCCGCAACGATATGTGGAGCGGGCTGCACGCTGCAGCGGTACTAGTACTGTTTTGTGTGTTCACTTTATTTCATTTATCAGTCATTACCTGTTGTTTGTGCTACTTCATGTGATATATATCGGATTGCCTGATATTATCTGTTAATTGAGTGTGATGCCCGAGGGTCAGACTTATGTGCTTATCTGCACTACATGTTTGGCATTCATTTGCATAACTGTTGAAAAAGTCATTTTCAAAAGAGGTTTTAAACTGAACTAAGGTATTTCTAAAGATTTCACAGCTTCACTGTTTTTCTCAAAGGGTTACACTGCTCCTATATAGCATGATGGTTTGCTTTACGTGATTTCTTACTGCTCAGTTGTTATTTACCCTTATTACTCACTGAGTTGGAGTAGTCACTTTACTCCCTACACCTCGTGTGCAGATGCAGGTATTTATTCACCCGGTAGCGGGTTTTTGCTGATTGGAGGCAGAGCTGTAGGAGTTAGCGAGGTGACTCCCACCGTTCGCAGCACCGTTTTCTCTCTCTATTGTTCATTATTCTTGTTCAGTGTATCCTTAGACTTGGTAGATGTAATTACACTCTTATAGATGCTCGTGACTTGTGACACCTCGGTTTGGGCTGTGTTGGGTTGTATTTCCGCTAATTAATATTATTAACTCATATTTAAGTTGGGTATTCATGTTTAACTATTTTTGAAAAGACGAGTTGGGTTAGTTGGCTGGCCTCGTCTTCACGAGAGGCGCCATACGAATAGTGCGGGGTTTGGGGTCGTGACAATTTGTTCAGGCATAAGGATCTTAATTTGCACCAGAGACCGGGTGGATCGCTTCAATAGATAGAGATTCCGGAGTGGAAGTGTGAACGGGTCACCATGGACTTTGTAGTTGGGCTCCCACGGACTTTGTGAAAGTTCGATGCTATTTGAGTGATTGTGGATCGGTTGCCCAAGTCCGCTCATTTTATCCCTGTGTGTACTGCCTATTCTTCGGAGTAGTTGGTGGAGTTTGCATACAACATCTATTAGTCCAATATTCAGATGGCACCGTATCAGGCTTTATATGGTAGGCGGTGCAGATCTCCGGTGGGTTGGTTCGAGCCGGGTGAAGCTAGATTACTGGGCATAAACTTGGTTTAGGATGCCTTGGAGAAGGTTAAGGTGATTCAGGATAGACTCCGTACAACCCAGTCTAGACAGAAGAGCTATGCGGACCAGAAGGTTCGTGATGTATCCTATTTAGTTGGAGAGCAGGTTCTGCCTCGTGTTTCGCCTATGAAGGGCATTATGAGATTTGGGAAGAAGGGGAAGTTGAGTCCGAGATTTATTGGCCCTTTTAAGATATTGAGACGAGTTGGGGAGGTTGCTTATGAGCTTGCCTTACCTCCCAACTTGACGGGAGTTCACACGATTTCATGTTTAGATGCTCTGGAGGTATCACGGTGACCCGTCGCACGTGTTGGATTTCAGTCCAATCCAGCTGGACAAGGACCTATCTTATGTTGAGGAGCCAGTAGCAATATTGGACAGCCATGTCAGAAAGCTGAGGTCAAAGAACATTGCATTAGTGAAGGTTCGGTGGCGTGGTCAACCGGTCGAGGAGGCGACCTGGGAGACCGAGCAGGATATGCGCAGCCGCTACCCTCATATTTTCACTACTTCAGGTATGTCTCTATGCTCGTTCGAGGACGAGCGAATGTTTAAGTGTAGGAGGATGTGACAACACGGCCGGTCGTCTTAAGAATTAACGCCCCGATCCCCTATTAACTGCTTTCCCCAAGTTTATTTCTGCTATTTTGATTTGCCGGGATTTTCGGTTTTGAGTTTCAGAGAGTTTTGGGACACTTAGTTCTGGGATGAGAGCTTAATTGTAGGAAAGTTGACCATAGTCGAAACAATGTGAAGACGATCCCGGAATGGAAATTTGATGGTTCCGTTAACTCCGTTAGGTGATTCGGGCTTAGGGGTGTGTTCGGATTGTGTTTTGGAGGCCCGTAGCTAATTTAGGCTTGAAATGCCGAAAGTTGAATTTTTGAAGTTTCTGGTCCGATAGTGAGATTTTGATCTAAGGGTCGGAATGGAATTCCTAAAGTTGGAGTAACTCTATAGCGTTGAATGTGACGTGCTTGCAAAATTTCAGGTCATTCGGACGATATTTGATAGACTTTTTTGATCAAAAGCATAATTTAAGAGTTCTTGGAGTTCTAAGGCTCGAATCCTATGTTAAATTAGTGATTTGATGTTGTTTTGAGCGTTCCGAAGTTTTGAACAAGTTTGAACGATGTCATGGGATGTGTTGGTATAATTGGTTTGAAGTTTCGGGGGTTCCGGGTAGGTTCCGGGATGTTTCAAGCCGAAAATCATAGTTGTATAAGGTCCAAAAGGGTTGCAGACCTCAGAACTCACCAGCGTGGGCCGCACAAAATGAAGTGCGTCCGCGGTGAGTGCTGTGTGGACCGCACAAAATGAAGTGCGGCCGCAGTAGGTTCTGTGCGGACCGCACAAAATGCAGTGCGGCCGCGGTGAAGAACATTTCACTAGTCCTACTTCGGAAGCTCATATCTTTTGATCTACAAGGAATTTGGAGATGATTCAAAAACGAAATTTGTAGCCCTTTGTGTCTAGTTTCCAGAAAGATCAAGGTATCTCAATTTGGACATCAATAGCGAAAGTTATGGCCAAAATACTAAAGCCTGTCACTGCAGTCAAAACCTGTGCGGACGCGGTCATTTTTGTGCGGCCGCGGAGGTGGAAATCCGGGGGGTACTCTATAAATACGGGGTTTTGGGATTTATTTGATATTTTGACCTAGAGAGCTCGGATTTTGGTGATTTTTCGAAGGGTTTTCAAGAAATTCAGCGGGGTAAGTGATTCTAACTCAGATTTGGCTAGAGTACATAATCTATCATTGAATTCATCATTTCATTCGTAATTCTAGATGGAATTTGGGAAGAAAATTTGTGAAATATTTCAAAAATGTAAAATGATGATTTGAAGGACCAAATGGTATCGGAATTGGATAATTTTGGTATGGTTAGGCTCGTGAGGGTATGAGGATTCTGAAAATGTAAATTTTACCCGATTCCGAGATGTGGGCCCGACGGGCAATTTTCCTAATTTTGTGTATTATCTTAGAATTTAATTGTGGAATCAGTTACTTGAGGTCTTATTTACCATATGCAATTGAATTGACTAGATTTGGGCCATTTGGAGTCGGATACTCGTGGCAAAAGCGTGGTTTCGGTTTGACTTGCACTTATTCGAGGTAAGTGGCTTGTCTAACCTTGTGTGGTGGACTCTCCCCTTAGGATTGATATTGTGGTAATTGAAATGCCCTGTACGTGAGGTGACGAGCGCGTACTTGTGCTAATTGTTGAAAATCCTATTTTCATTAAAAATATCCTTAAATTGTATTTTTCCTTTCTTGTTTATACTACTTGAAATTTAAGTCTGCTGTTAATCTAGGGAAGCATGTCTAATTGACGTAATTGATTTACTTGCTCAAAATGCCTTATTTGGATTCTGTGCAGCAGGCTAGGCTAGACTATTTGTTTGCCCTATTGTGAAGTTGATATTTTCTGAGTATTTTCTCTGATTGTTGTTGTGTATTTACATTGGGACTATGGATGTTAGATACCCGGGAGATCCCCCCGCACATTTATATTTGGGACTACGGGTTAGATTCCCGAGAGATCCCCCTGCACATTTATATTTGGGACTACGGATTAGATTCCCGGGAGATCCCCCTGCACAGTTATATGGAACTATGGAAATGCACCCGGTAGATTCCCCCAGCACTGGGTATTTATATTTGGGACTACGGGTTAGATTCCCGGGAGATCCCCCTGCATATTTATATTTGGGACTACGGGTTAGATTCCCGGGAGATCCCCCTGCATATTTATATTTAGGACTACAGGTTAGATTCCCGGGAGATCCCCCTGTACATTGATAGTTGGACTACGAGACGATATCCCGTGAGATCCACAGGACAGATGAAAAGAAAATGGGACTCGGGATGGTATCTTGGAGATCCCTGGTTGGTATTATTGGTACTGAATTGTATTTCCTTTAGTGTTTACATTGTATTTGCGTTGTTTTGTGAATTTGTTGCTGTTCTCTTTACACTGTGTTATGTTACTGTTGTTCGCACTTACTTATACTGCTCATTTCCACACTATTGGATTATATCTTGTATTTTATCTCAGTAGGGCCCTCACCTTCCTCGTCACTACCCAACCGAGGTTAGGCTTGGCACTTACTGAGTGTCGTTGTGTTGTACTCATCCCTTTCCTGTGTATGTTTTTCATGTGGAGATCCAGGCACCTCTACTCAGGCTTATTATTCTTGAGGCGAGTCGATTCTATGGGACTTCAAGGTATATCTGCCTCGTCCGCAGACCGAGGAGTCTCTTTCTATTCTTGTATTTAGTATTTAGCCCTTCTGTACTTTATGTTCTTGTTAGACATTTTGGAGATTAGATCTATGTAGTACTTTCTGAGCTTATGGATCCACGAGTTTCCGGGTTTTGGGATAGTGTATCAGAATTGAGAAGTTGTGTGTATATGCCAAGCAGCATTTATATATTGTTCCATTTGGTTATTTGACTTTTAACTATTTCTTCCGCAAAAATTTTATTTGCGTTCTGCATTGTTAGGCTTACCTAGTCATAGGGACTAGGTGCCATCACGATAGTTCACGGAGGGCGAACTGGGGTCGTGACACTAGGCTACATGGGTTGCCCAGATATATTTTCATAGACATCGATCCTATTTTCACTAGCCAGCTTTGGCAACAGTTGTTCAAGGCTATGGGGACCAAGATCACTATGTCCACTTCCTACCATCCCCAAACGGATGGCCAAACGGAGAGGCTAAATAAGTGTCTAGAAACTTATTTGAGGTCTATGGTATTTCCTAATCCTAAGCATTGGTTGAAATGGCTTCCAATGGCTGAATGGTGGTACAACACATGATCATACAACCCTCAAGACTATACCATTTCAAGCCTTATATGGGTTCCCCCCTTCACAAGTACCATTGGGATCCCTACCTTTTTCTACAAACACTCAAGTGGGCGCATGCATGGCTCAAAGACAACATATACTGCAACAATTCAAGGAGAATTTACAAGTGGCCCAAGTCCGTATGAAATTTTATGCAGACAAAAACAGATCGGAGAGAGTATTAAAGGAAGGAGAATGGGTCTACCTAAAACTAAAGCCCTACAAGCAAGCATCAGTAGCAGTTAGAAAGAATCTCAAGTTGAGTGCTAAATACTATGGCCCTTACAAGATTATTGAGAAGATATGAGCAGTGGCTTACCGACTAGAGCTTCCAGCAGGATCCCAGATCCACCCTGTATTCCACGTCTCGCAACTGAAGAAGAGGGTTGGTCCTGACATCAATGCTCAACATCAGCCTCCCCTCTGTAACGATGATGGTCGTGTGAGAGTGCAGCCAGTGGCTATCTTAAGGAGACGCATGGTGAAGGTCAATAATGGAGTGTCTGTGAAGGTTTTAGTACACTGGTCTAATTTGATCCCGGAGGAAGCTACATGGGAGGATTGGGGGTACATTAAAAGTCAATTTCTGGACTTTATTAGCCAACTCAGACCTTGAGGACAAGGTCATTCCGAACAGGAGGGTATTGTTATGTCGGAACTCAGCTGGAATTGAAAACCGTATTGCTAAATTGGGAATTTAGAGGGCATTAGTGAAGAGTCGACTTGGCAGAAGGAGATGAGACTTCTCTTATTTGTTTGGACCTCTGTTTTAAAAGGCAGAATTGGGACTCGCCCGGGGCTCGCCCCTGGATGGAGCACTCGCAAAACGCCCTTGGGCTTATGTGTGAGGCTTAGTTCCGTGAGACTTACGCCTGGGCCGTCGGGGCTTACGCCCCGGACACGCCCAACGTATTGGACTTGCCTAATAGAACTTTTATGCAGTTGTGTGTAACTAATCTTGTAAACCCTCCTATATTTTTAATAAATTGTTGATATTTAAAATTAGTTTTGTCTTAATCATTAATCATTAAGTTGAGAGTATTTTATGTCATAATTAAAAAATTTATCGCATGTTATCCACTAAGACTGCTATGATGGTAAATTTTAAATAACTCTTTATTTAAAAGTATTTATTTGTTAACTTTTGTTATGCCTTTATATAATAGTCCATAATTTTTTTATAATTAATTTTCTAAATATTAATTTTTTCATATTTACGAGATACAATACTTATTAATTTAGTAGCCCAATATTAGATAATAACTATTCACAAACAATTAGTTATCATGATATAGTATGGTGAATTATGTGTCACTTTATTAACTTGTTGAAACTTAAAAATATAAGTGATGCTAGAGAATCATATTTGAATTGTGAATAATATTTTTATATAAATTCTCTTTCAAATAATATTAAATAAAAGGAGTGTTTAAAAAAGTATCAAATTATAACATCAAAATTCTTTCAACGTTACTGCTTATATAAGTGACTAGTCTTAAGGTACGTGCGTTGCGCGTGTAACTAAGTCGATAACTTCTCAGAAAATCGTATAATTTACTATTAAATATAATATGCTTGTATTATAAACCGTTCCATGTTATTTTATATTATATTAATAGCTATACAACACATGTTATATTTATTCTTAAAATATATATAGTTTCAGTTGTAAAGGCTTATCTATAAACCCTTCCATTTTAATTTTTCTATTTTCTATTTTAATTTTTAATTCAAAACTTCTAAAAGCCTCTTAATATAATAGTTAATGTCTATTTTCTATCGTTTTTTGATATTTAATTTTACATTCTAATTTGTTCCAAGGATCACTTTGGCGACTTTATTGTGGAATATAACCTAGATTTAATATATTAAGATTCCTATGAATATAAAATTCCTATTGAATTATGACTTTATTTTAGTGCCTTTGTTAAGGTGAGAGATTAGAGATTAGCGATATATTAAAGTTAATAATAGAATCACGCTAGAATACAAATTTTTGTTAAGAATATTACAAAAAGTTCATAGCAGTACTCTCCTTCTCTCGGCGCATTTTAAGCGTGAATGCTAAAATACACTGACCGGAAATGGAACGAGGACGACCAAAGAAGAACACGACGAAGATGCAATTAGCGGAATTTGTAGGTCAAGGAAGCAGTAACAATGGTCAAGGAAAAAGTAATTCTACAAAGGAAACCCCAAGCAATGACAAAGGAAAAAGTTTGATTCAAGCAGATCTAGCTGGAAGTGAAGCAATCACGTCGATAACACCGGTGAATTTGAGTAGTAACAACAGGAGCTATCCAAATTCGACGCCTACAACAACAATTGGGATGTTTGGATCCACAAGTATTATTCCATTGAACACTGTTACACTGAATACTGTTGACGCAACTGCTAAGAAGGAGGTCGCAGAGCAAGTATCAGCAAAAGAAAAAGCTAGTACGAGTAGACAAGGAGCTGAAGAACAAAAAGAGCAGGGGAAAAATGAGAAAACTGAAAGGAAATTAGAGAAGCCATGGGCAAAGCTTTTTGCAGGGAATAGGTTGGCGGAAAGAGGAATGGACCTTATGTTTATCCCTCCAATGATTCAGGATGGGATAAAAAAGGCCCAATTACAGCAGGAAGAAATGGAAGAGGAGAATGAGAAGTGGAAAAAGGCAGTGGTGATGTATGTCATTGGAGTGGCACCATCAATTGGAACCATGGAGAGATTCATAGCCTCGAATTGGAATTTTGCTGCTAAACCTAGAGTATACTATCACAATGAGGGCTATTTTGTGGTGTTGTTCAATACAATTGAGGACAAGAATGAAGTCTTGTACACAGGACCACACACAATAGGTAATAAACCTATTATACTTAAATCATGGACTGCTGATTTTAACTTCTATGATGAAGTGTTGAAAGAAATTCCATTATGGGTGAGCTTTCCAAATTTGCCATTGAATTGCTTGGGGAAGATCACACTAAGTAGGATAGCAAGTATTTTAGGATGTCCAATCTATGCTGATGAATGCACCTCTAGTGCAGCTAGAATTTTATATGCTAGGGTGCTTATAGAGATGGACATATCTAAAGAACTTCCTACGAGTGTTGTGGTACTGGATCCAACGGGGAAGAATTTTGAGCAGAANGGTACTCAATTAACATTAAGAACTTTTCATACCGGAGGAGTATTCACGGGGGGTACTGCAGAACATGTGCGAGCCCCATCTAATGGAAAAATCAAATTCAATGAGGATTTGGTTCATCCGACACGTACACGTCATGGGCATCCCGCCTTTCTATGTTCTATAGACTTGTATGTAACTATTGAGAGTGAAGATATTCTACATAATGTGAATATTCCACCCAAAAGTTTGCTTTTAGTTCAAAACGATCAATATGTAGAATCAGAACAAGTAATTGCTGAGATTCGCGCAGGAATATCCACTTTGAATTTTAAAGAGAAGGTTCGAAAACATATTTAAAATGGAAGAGGAGAATGAGAAGTGGAAAAAGGCAGTGGTGATGTATGTCATTGGAGTGGCACCATCAATTGGAACCATGGAGAGATTCATAGCCTCGAATTGGAATTTTGCTGCTAAACCTAGAGTATACTATCACAATGAGGGCTATTTTGTGGTGTTGTTCAATACAATTGAGGACAAGAATGAAGTCTTGTACACAGGACCACACACAATAGGTAATAAACCTATTATACTTAAATCATGGACTGCTGATTTTAACTTCTATGATGAAGTGTTGAAAGAAATTCCATTATGGGTGAGCTTTCCAAATTTGCCATTGAATTGCTTGGGGAAGATCACACTAAGTAGGATAGCAAGTATTTTAGGATGTCCAATCTATGCTGATGAATGCACCTCTAGTGCAGCTAGAATTTTATATGCTAGGGTGCTTATAGAGATGGACATATCTAAAGAACTTCCTACGAGTGTTGTGGTACTGGATCCAACGGGGAAGAATTTTGAGCAGAAAGTTGAATATGACTGGGTTCCAACCTACTGCCAAAAATGTTGTATGGTTGGACATGATTGTAGCAATATGAAGGGACACAGGGAAACACAAGACAGAACTCAGGGGTACGAATAACAAAAGCAGCAAAGAACAACACAAAAGAAGGGAGGACAAATACAACAAGCTAAGGTGCAGAAGCCTGTAGTACAGTGGTTAGCAAAGGAACAAAGTAAACAAAATAAGGAGGAAAAAGGGAATCAAAGGAAACATGAGCAGAATGATAAAGAGGAAAAGGATAAATAAGCATGGCAAAAAGCAAGTGGAAGAAGTTCTCATAACAAGCAGATCAATCAACAACAAGTTGCTCTAAAAATTACAAATGGATTTACTCCTTTGAGGGGGGATCCAATGCTGGAGCAAAACAGTTGGGCAGATAAAGTTGATGAGCAGGAGAGGATGCAGGAGAATATAGGGCAGGAACCTCAAAAAATCATAACAACATGAAGATAGTCACGTGGAATGTTAGGGGCTTCAACAAAGTGTGTAAACAAAAAGAGATGAAGGAGTTTATAAAGGTGAATAAAGTAACTATGATTGCAATAATAGAGCACAGAATAAAAGATGACTTGATTGAAAATACGATTACAAAAATAGCTGTTGGATGGAAATGGTGTGCAAATAGCTCAGTGAATGGTAAAAGTAGAATGTGGTTGATGTGGGATCCTAACAAGATAATATTTTCACAGCTGAAGGTTCACCAACAATTCATACATGGAATAGTAAAGAATGGGAATGACACTGTCCAGTTTGCATTTACAGTTGTATATGGGCTACATACAATAGCTAATAGAAGTGATTTGTGGAACAACTTGAGAGAGCTGGAAGAACAAATGACAATACCTTGGCTTCTCATGGGTGATTTCAATGCAATTAAGGATATGGAGGATAGAATGAATGGTACTGAAGTATAGATGAATGAAATAAAGGACTTCAGAGAATTTATGATGGAATGCCAAATGACAGAACTAGTTACAGTGGGAAGGGGGTTTACATGGACAAATAACCATGTATATAGTAAAATAGATAGAGGGATAGTGAATGCCAAATGGATGCTAGAAATGGCACCAATACAAGTGCAAGTTCTAGATTCTCAGTTCTTATATCACTCACCTTTGAGAATTGAATCGGGGCAGGAAAATGATAGCAGAAGGAGACCATTCAAATTCTACAATTGTCTAGCTGAACATGAAGAGTTTGAAAAGGTAGTGCAGAATGGTTGGAAATATAAAGGCAGTAAGATGGAAGGTATAATATAGAATATAAAGAAGGTAAAATATGGCCTGAAGAATTTAAACATGCAGGAATATACAGGGATAACAAAGAAGGTACAACAGAAGAGAGAAGAACTGGCAAATGTGCAAGCTCAAATGAGGCAGAATAATCAGAGCGGGGATATGTTTGAAGCAGGGAAGAAAGCTAGAAAAGAACTGGAAAAATAGAGTATGATTGAGGAAGGAATATATAAGCAAAAGTCAAGGGTACAATGGCTCAAATTAGGTGATTCAAATACAGCATTCTTCTTTGCAAATATGAAAGGGAGAGCAGCTCAAAATCAAATCAAAATGATAAAAGATGAGGGAGGAAACTGGATAACTAATGAAGATGGAGTGGAGCAGGAAGTTATTGGTTTTTATAAGAGGCTTTTGGGGGAATCAACTAGAAGACTACCTGCCATTAACATCACTATTATGAAGGGAGGACCTGTACTTACAAGGAAGCACCAGCTGGAACTAATAAAGCAATTTACAAGGGAGGAAGTCTATGAAGCTTTGAAGGGGATTGATGATTCAAAAGCACCAGGGGATGATGGATTGAATGCTTATTTCTTCAAGAAGGCTTGGAAGATAATTGGACATGAGATCACAGAAGCTGTTCTGGAATTCTTCAAAAACAGTAAAATGCATAAACCACTCAACAACACCCTTGTCACTCTTATCCCAAAAGTCAAAAACCCAGAGTCCATCAAACAGTATAGACCCATATCATGTTGTAATGTCCTGTATAAGATTATTTCTAAGATGATTACTAGTCGATTGCAGAAGGTAATGGATTATCTGGTGGATGGAAGCCAAGCAGCCTTTGTACCAGGGAGAATCCTAAATGACAACATCTTACTAGGACATGAATTGGTGAAAGGTTATGGTCGGAAAGGCATATCCCCAAGGTGTATGATCAAGATAGATATGCAGAAGGCATATGATTCATTGGAGTGGGTCTTCTTAGAGCAAGTACTGGCAGCAATGAACATACCAGACCAATTTATAAAATAGATAATGGCTTGTGTTTCTACAGTCACTTATTCAATAGTGATAAATGATAAGCCAACTACTTCTTTTGATGCCAAGCGTGGGGTGAGACAAGGGGACCCTATGTCCCCTTACCTATTTGTTTTAGCTATGGAATACTTTACAAGGTTGTTGAAGAATTTGCAGCACAAACCAGACTTTAATTTTCATCCGAAATGTGAGAAACTCAATATTCTGCAACTAAGTTTTGCAGATGATCTTCTAGTCTTCTGTAGAGGTGATCTCAAATCAGCATAGATGTAATGACTACTTTCAACAGTTCTCCTCCTCATCAGGATTAGTTGAAAACCAAGAAAAGTGTTGTATATACTTTGGAGGTATACCAGGACATGAGTAGCAGCAAATATTGACTAATTTGGGATTCTCTTTGGTTACTTTATCCTTCAGATACCTCGGAGTACCACTTAGCGCTAAAAGATTGTCAGTTAACCAATGTCAACCCTTCTGGACAAAATTTTAGCAAAAGTGCAAAGCTGGACTGCAAGATTTTTATATTATGCAGGGAGACTACAAATGATTAAAAGTGTGTTACTATCTATCCAATCATTCTGGTCGCAAGTGTTTCCTTTGCCAAAAAAGATCCTACTGAAGATTGAAAGCATTTGCAAAAAGTTTCTATGGACAGGGGAGGCAGAGGGGAGCAAGAAAGCTTTGGTCGCATGGACACAACTTTACTGGCCAAAAACTGCAGGATGCTTGAACATAACAGATATAGTTACTTGGAATAAAGCAGCAATCCTGAAGTAGATGTGGAACCTATGCAATAAGAAGGACAGATTATGGTTCAAGTGGATGCATACCTACTATATAAAGAAAGTGAAAACATGGAATGTGAAGGCTAACCAAGCAGCATGGACAACTCAGAAGATTTTAAAAGCTGGAAAATACCTGACAGAAGCAAGAATTAATATTGAAGAAGTAATGACTGGGAAGGAATACTCAATCAGAGAGGTATATAACAAGATGAGGGGTGAATTCACAAAGGTCACTTGGAGGAGATTAATATGCAACAATTGTAGTAGTCCAAGGTGGCTATTCATTATGTACATAGCTATCCAAAACAGGCTATATACAAAGGAAAGATTGATGAAATAGGGTAATATTACGAGTGCAGAATGTGTGTTATGTGAAGCAGCTGATGAAAGCCATGATCATCTGTTCTTTACGTGCAAATACTCAAGCAATGTGTGGGAGAAAGTAATGTATTGGGCTGGAACAGGAAGGAAAGCCAAGATATGGTCGGAAGAAATAAGCTGGGCCAGTGCATATGCAACGGGGAGAATATCAGATGCAACTATATATAGAATGATTCTAGCTGGAGCTGTATACTACTTATGGCAGGAGAGGAATTGGAGAATTTTCAGGAAGAATAAAAGAAAAGCTGAAGAATTGGTGAGAATGATAGTCCAAGACATACATTGCAGAGGCTCAAAGTGGATAAATTTGGAGAAGAAGCTACAAACACTGAATTTCTATCCTTAGACAGAGTTTGATGTGTAGATGATTTGTTTAGTGAAGCAGTTTATATAGGTTAGGGCTGCATATCCAACTATATAGAGAGGGTTCTTTGTAAAGATTAGTGCATGTATTGGTTTTTTCCCAGGAAATAATGATTAAACTTTATCAAAAAAAAATAAAGTAGAATCACGCTAAAGAGGGGTGATTTTTGTCCAAGCGAGAATTTATGTGGTATTCAAAGATCAATTTTTAGAATCTACTTCAAATAAGGAAAGATTTCTTATTAGGAAATTATTAAATGACTATTCTTAGATATTAAGGTAATAATAAAAGACTATTTTGTCTGGTGTGAACTTTATTTTAAAAGGGTAAAAAAAACGAATGATATTTAGCTAAGAAACTTCGTGCTTTTAATATAGTAGTATAGTATAGATAGATAGATGGATATAGAATTAGGTAAAACAATATGGAAGGAATTGTGTTATATTAATAAATAAGGAATGATTTATGTAAGTAAAATCTTGTGTATAATTAATATGCAAAGAAATCTTTATATTAAAAATAAAGACTATTTATATTTTAATAAAGACTATTCTTAAATATTACGGAAATAATCAAATGACTATTTTGTACAATATAAACTCTATTTTAAAAGGGTAGAAAAGACGAATGACATTTCGCTAATGGCCATCGTGCTTTTAATATAGTATAGATAGATAAATAGATACACATAAATATAGATAATAGGCTTGTATAATTTGTTATAATTAAATATGATATTAAATAATAATTTAGGTGCTTAATTGAACATGAATTAATTACTTTATATGATTAAATAGGAATACTTAAAATACATATTTAATTATTATGCATTGAAATAATTTTAGTTAGACATTATTGTACTAAATAATTTTAATTTAATGTATGTGATTTTATATCTCAATTTTTTAATTTTTAATTAGAAATTAATTGAAGTCGCCATTGTTGTCATCTTGATTTTATATGTATTGCACAAAGAATGTATTGTCAATTAGTACAATTTACATAAGGTAAACTATTTATTAATTTTAAACTCCTAAGTATTAGTACTTTCTACCTATTTTAATAAGGAAAGATTTAATATGCATAATTTTAATTAATTTCAAAGTCCTAAATATTAGGAAACTAACCGATGTTACAAATTTGTCCATTATAAAAGTTACTTTTTAAGGGTAAAAGGCGAACGACATTTACTATTTTCTGGCCATGTAATGTAATAGAAATAAATAATAATTATATATATATATATATATTTATTTATTTTTGTTTTTACCTAAGAGAAATTATTTGGTATATGTTTTTTTTCTTTTTCCGATTCACACCCTCGTCCTCCCTTTCCTTTAGCCAAACGTATATTAATAAAACTCCTAAGTAAAAGGATTGAAAATAATGGACTATAACCTAAAAATATAAGAATACTTAACGAAACTTTTGCATAAAATATTTATAGAAATATAATCGGTTAGTGTTTTATGTTTAAAAAAAGAGAGAGTACTCCTATAGCTAAAATGATTCCAAAGTGGTGATACGTTTCGTAATACTCCTATATATGACTTTAGGAATTGAAAGTGTTCCATCCAAAGATTTTTACATGTTAACGAAACGTACAATTTTTTTTCCAAATATGTTATATTACATAGCTTAAATAAGGAAGGATTTGGTACACAATCTTTAATTGATTTTGAAGTCCTAAATTTTAGGGAATGAGTTAAATTACCATTCCTAAATATTAAAAAATAATTAAATTACTATTTTATCCAATATAAAAGATAAACACTATTTCGCTAAGCGCCTTCGTCTTTTAATAAAGTATAGATAGATATAGATTCGCACACTTTTGATAAGTAATATTAGTAATAATCTGATATAGGGTAAAAAGGCAAACATACATTCGCAGACTTCTGATAAGTAGTATTAGTAATAATCTGATTGCTCCATTCTTTCTCGCTTGGGTTATTATCTGGTAAGTTGTTGTTCTTCTCTTCTAATTTCCATTACTCCTTATATAAGAGATACATTCGCAGCCTTTTGATTAGTAATATTAGTAATAATCTGATTGCTCTATTCCTTCCCTGCTTTCTCCCTTGGGTTATTAACTTATTATCTGGTAATTTCTTGTTCTTCTCTTCTAATTTCATTTTACTAGGTTTTCTTTTTTGCAATTTTCTGATTTTTCTACACCGTTGAACTTTATGAAAATGAATAGTTTGAACACAAAAGGGCGTGATTACAACAATCTTATGAACCATGCGTTAGTGAATTTTTATAATTTTTCATTTTTATGACATTCAGTTTGAGATGAACTGAATGTCATAAATAAGCTAACTTTTTTCTTCATTCTTTTGCCATGTAGTTTTTCGATATTTTAGGGTCTTTTAATTAAATCATTATGTTCCGTTATATCAATGAAATAATCATTGTCTTGCATTTAAACTAATTGTTAATTCATTTGATATGTTCTTTTATTTATTTTTAGCTGATTATGTATATTATTTATATTTATTTTCTTTTGATAAATAGCTCCCTGTTATAATTCTATTTTAATCTCCATAACCAAAAAAAGTATGGTTCACTTTGTGGAATCTCTGGCAAGTTTTTGATGCAAGAAATTAGTTTTGTCTAATGCATTTTGTTAGTCAAATCTATTTGCTTTTATTTTGAACTGGTAATTTTGATTATATTTTTTGTTGTTTTATAATTTTGAGCTGGGTTCTAAATTCGGGAATTGAGCATGGAATTAATAAATAATGAAGCATTACAGTCTAATTCAGAATATAGGATACTGCAGTAAAAAAAAATTTCTGGTAAACCAATACAAATTTTCACCACATCCTTTTCCATTAGATTTGAAGTTTTTCAATGGAAAATCTTCTTTCAAGAAAAGACAGACCAGAGATGATAAAGGAATTAATAAGTTACCAAGGTGCATAAGATTTTATCGCATTAGATTAGTATTTCCAGATTTGTTATTAAGTGGTCCGATGAAAATGAAGTGTGCGCATCTGGAAAATAAGGGTTCATAGTTATTGTGGCTGGCACAGAGGTGCTGATAAAAATAGCAAATAACCTTAGTCACTCAAATCTTCTAATTAAAGTACTAATTAATCATACCTTTCATACTGTCAGAACATACATTTGTAGTTTCTAGGAGAAGAGTAAATCAACTCAATTTTCCAAACACAGATGTAAGGTCAGAGTTTTCCACTGTTTAAAGATAATTCTTTTTGCTGCATACAATAACTGGCTACGGCATTAAAAGTCGATTTCGTATGGCTTAGAGCCAGGTTGTTTATAGGTTCCCCCTTTCTTTTTCATGACTAAAGTATCGACTTCACTTTTACAATGTTTGAGTTCAGAAATAATTTTTTGCAGATTCATACTTGTCCCATTTGAAGCCTCGCTGAAAAGTATTAGCAACTGGCATATGTCCGGCTATACTTCAATTTAGTAGGATCCCTTGGTAGAATAAACTGCTTCTTTAGCTTACATACAGGTATGGTTCCTCCTTTTTGATAGTTTTCTCTACCTAATTTCTCAAGGATTCAAGTAATCCTCTTTAAAGTACTTATCAAGCTATAAATGGAAGTGTGCTAGACAGATTTTGTTGTTACCAGCATCTTACTTATTTTCTTGACATACATTGTCTATCCTTTTTACTTCTTTTACTTTCGTCTCATTACAATGACATAAAAAACGACGTTCAAACTTCTCTCTGTATTAGTGCTTCTATCAGGTCTATACTATTCATTCAATTCTTTTGATGTAGTATTAAGTATGTATGTTGCACCAGTTTTATCTCATTAGAAATAATGCTGCCTATACTTAGAGAAAAGCTTTAGCTTTAGCATTCCTAGAATAGGAATTCATTGATATATATATATATATAGTAGATTTAAAGACTTAGATAATACTTTTTTTCATATAGCCGTGGTTTCCGGGCATCGCTTTGCGAACCCGACTAGTTGTACCCACCGGGTCCCGCTGTTTCAATGCGGGTGCACGGTTAGTTCCACGGGGCCCTGGAGACGCGGCCGGTTTGTAATGCCTCCAGTGGCCCTGCAGGGGCTCGAACTGGCGACCTGAAGGACTTTGTCCTCATGCAGACTTAGATAATACTTGTTGTTTATTAGATGTTGTATTTTTCTTCTTTTCCTTTGAGCTTAATTCATTTTATGCAACTTTGAAAGTTAAAGACGGAAGACAATTTTTTTACAGTCAAAATGCCATTTTTAGTAGACAAAATAACAACAGTGCAATTCATTTCCATGACTTTGCTACTGATATTAATGCATCCGAAGTTCATCATTCCAAAGCCCATTAGAGAGCACAAGAATGACAACACAAACACCCAAAAGAGAGTAAATAGTACCAGCTAGGTGAAAATGGCGCCATCGGAAGCAGAGTATGCAAAGTCATTGCTTTCATCATGCAAGACCTATAAAAATTCTATTGATAAGGAAGTTTTCTGGCTTGGAAATGTTCCAAGCCCCTCAATTTGATGCCTTCATGCCTGTATGTTCTTGTTTCTTAGATATGTTCTTTTACCAGAAAAAATGCTTTATACTTTTTAGTTGATTTCACTTGCATAATCTTGTGATATGAAAATTTTCATCTCCCCTTTTTATGTTTATTTTCACTTTGCGTCTTCCCCATACTTTTTTTGAATTGGGCATTAATCTTTCCTTATTTCTTTCCTTTTTCTCTCGTAAGTAATTTTCTGGAAGTTCGTGCCAGTTTATTCGGGGTCCTTTTTAAACTTTTTTCTTCCATGCTTGATGTAGGCATACGACCTAATCTGAACATGACCAGTTATCCAGGAATAGGAAGAATGTAGCCTTTATAGTGAAATTCAGTCGTGTGTGTACTATATACCTGTAATTGAAGGCCTCATGTTTATTTTGACTTGTGAACCATTATTGGAAGGGAAAATGGTCAAGATTGCTCTTGAACTATCCATAATTGTGCGCCTTTTCGCTATATTACACTTTGAGTCTAATCTTATCCAGCTGTTATGAAAAACTCTCAAATTTTCTCTTGACCCCTAATGAAGCTGCCTTTGAAGAATAACAACAACAACAACCCAGTATACCACAGGTGGGGTCTGGGGAGGGTAGTGTGTATGCAGACCTTACCCCTACCCTTAGGGATGGCAAGTGGTGCGGGGCGGTGCGGGTTTTCTCTTAACCCGCAAAATTTCAACCCGCCCCGTCCCGCCCCGCTTAGCAAATGCACCCGCGTTCACCCGCTCCGCATCCACACCCGCGCCACCCGCCCCGCCCCGTACCCGCTTAACTTTTTTTCCCTTTATTTTGTTAGTTTATTTATTTTTTAATCTTTTGGCTGGATTTTTTTTTGTACATTTATTATATCTACTCGTACTTTTATTAATTTCAAAGAGTTGCAGATTTTGTTAATCTTAGAAGTGTCAGACTTACTGTAACTTCCTTTTGGGTACTAGTAAACGAATTATTCATTCTTTCTCCACATAATTTTTCTATTTATTCGCTTTATTTTACTACTGATTTGGAGATACCGAATTTATTATGTTAGAAGTTTACTTAGCTTAGACCCAATTTCCATCGGTATGGGTTTCATCTTCATTATGGTAGAAAATTGAGTTTCCTTCTTTAATGAATTTTTTAAACCCGCACCCGCACCGCACCTGCACACTTTTTATTTTTTTTTTTATTTCGACCCGCCCCGCACCCGCACCGCACCCGCATGTGTTTAAACCCATACCGCCCCACATGTGTTTAAAACCGCCCCGCCCCGCACCCGCACCGCCCCATTGCCATCCCTACCTACCCTAGGGGTAGAGAGGCTGTTTCCAATAGACCCTCGGCATCCTTCCCTCCAAGAACTCCCCACCTTGCTCTTGGGTGACTCAAACTCACAACCTCTTAATTGAAAGTGGATGGTAAATTTAAACAATTTTCAAACATAAAGGGATAAAATTTGGATCCTTTTGGTGAAACCGGTTGCTTCCACTGTAGTTTTTGCTGCAACAGAAGTTGTTAGTAAAGACTCTCAAACCTCCCTCTTCCTGTCAGCACTGCAACCAAAAGATTGTTAGAGAGGATATTGGTTTTGTCACTCAGTATGCTTTAGTTAGCTATTACTATTTCTTTGATTCTTTTTGTCAGATTCTAAGTCTACCGTAATACCTTTCCTGGGAGTAGATTATTAGTCAACTCGGTTGAACTTTGTCATATATCAGGGCCTTTGCTCTGTTGGTGTAAACACTCGAACAATATGTGTTTCTTGGGTTATCTTTTTCTTCACTTTTAAAGAAATTGCTTTTTATCTGCAAAGGTTACTCTCTTAATGCATAAATTTTTTATTAAGTGTTGATATGTTAGTAAAGATTTAATAATTTAACAGTAGTGCTTCCCTTTTTTTGGGGTGATGTCAAAAGTTTGATATAGGTATTAACATATTTTTCCGTGTTGCACTTTTTCATTGATCTTGTAGATGTGCAAATAACACAAACAATATTGTCGGGCATTTGCTCGTGCGGGCACGGGCACGTGCCATCTAGATATGATATATGCCAAACTTTTCGTATTATTTCTAGTTGAATTATAATATAAATATTTTAAATAGATTATTTGTTATAATTTTGCGACTTTAATGTAATTTTATAATTAATTTTTATTTATACTATCTTAAAATTCTTGAAATTAGTAAAATTTAAAGATCCGTAGGACTTACGCCCCATGTCTCAAGGCTTACGCCTCGCCTCATCAGAGGTAAAACTCCCCGCCTCACGCCCTCGCCTTATAAAACTGGAGTTTGGACGGTGCAGTTTAAAAATAGCAATAATAAATAAAAGGCCCAGATGAGTTAGTTAGTTGGACCGTTACATGAGGCTGATTAAGGAATTTTTACATGCCTATACCACATAGGAAACCTTTTTACCCTACATGTTTAAGGTTTGAGTAAATTACACTTAGTAAACCAAATTACCAATCCTAACCATACTTAATTAAGGGTCTAATTAATGGGCTGTTTTTACTCCTTAATTAAAGGTATCCCTATCTAATTAATGGGCAGTTTTTACTCCTTAATTAAAGGTATCCATATATCTCACGTTTCTCTCTCCTTACCCCTCACCCCCTCACCCACGTTTTTACCCATACCCCACATTTTATCTTGTTCTTCATCCACGATTGCAAGATCAATCAACGAAAGATGTCCTTGAGATGCATTAGCAAGCGAAATCTCATTATATTTGAATGTCGTGCCAATTTCCTCTCCAACAATTGTGGCATGTGATATGATTTTCTGAAAGTCTACAAGAAATCAAAAGTTGAAACAAACATTTTAATACGCCAAGAACTAGCAAAACAATGAAAACAGATACACTTTAGTATTTTTTTTTTTTTGGGTACCAAACAAAATTCCCTCTTCAAGAAAAGTCAAAAATGAGAAATTTATTGGTAAAGAGACTAATATGAAAAGTTACCGACAACTTCTCCAATCGACTTAGAAATACTGATGTTGAAGCCCTCACCTAGATTTACTGTTTGTCGTGTATTTGTAGTGTAATTGCAGTGTAATTGTAGATTTAGTGTAATGGATATGATCTGTTGAAGCCCTCATCTAGATTTACTGTTTGTAGTGTAATTGTAGTTAGTTTGTAGTTTATGTAGAACATTCCAAGATTAATTGTAGTCTAAAATGTAGATATAATGTAGACATGATTGTGGATGATGTGTTTCCTGTTTGCCCTGTAACTGTACGTAAATTGTAGTTATTCTTATATTAGGTACTTAAACTGTAGGTAATTTGTACATTCACTGTAGGTAAACCGTAGGTAAATTTGTTTGAATTGTAGAACTGGTTTTATACATAATTGTAGAGTTTTTGTAGTTAATAGTAGTTATAATGTAGGATTCATGTACCGCTTCACACCATCTATCACAGTATGGATATGATCTGTTGAAGCCCTCACCTAGAATTACATAACAAACAGCAATAAAAATATTTACATTCATAAAATAGTTTATCTACAATTTATCTACAACGTATCTACAATTATATCTACAAATTATCTACAATCTACAAATTAACTACAATTTGTCTACAAATTATCTACAATCTACTATTTGATTTCACGATGTATTTGATTTCTACAATTTTTTCTGTAGTATCAATTGATACTTGTTCTGCAATTGTAGAAATCAGGATACTGTAGCTTGCATTCTCATCTACCACAATGGCATCAACTTCAAAATCTTTAAATCTGCCATAATTATCCCAAGCCCCATTAAATTGTAGCATGATTGCGATTTTGGACATGATTTGTTGTTGATGTTGATGTTTTTTTGGATTTCTAGATTGAAAGAAGAAAAGATGAAGAAGAGATATATCTGATCGATAATTTGATAGAAGCAATGACGAAGAGCAGATTTTTTTCAACTTTGAGTTGTTGAAATTCGAAAATTTTGAATTCTACAATTTGAATTCAGCTCGATGAAACTCTTAGTATAATTTACTCAAACCTTAAACATGTAGGGTAAAAAGGTTTCCTATGTGGTATAGGAATGTAAAAATTCCTTTAATAAACCACTGAAGGAGCGGGGAGTAATGAATTCATTTCCTTGTCTTCGAATTTCTTTCTTCTTCTCCTCTTTCTCTGATTATCTTCCGCACTCATTTTTCTCTTCTTCCTACAGGATTCCACCATGGACGATCACAATATGCCACCTGATTCTGGTTGTGGTCCTTGCAACTATGTTGGCGATCACCGTTTTTGCAAAGGCTGCGTCCTTAGTACTTATTTCTCGCAATCAGAACTTAGTAATTTTCAAATTTTGTACCAGCACTTTGGATTGAAGAACCTTAAGACAAAAATTGTAGAGATTGAGACCAGATTGGGCGCTGATGGAGTTCGTTTCTGGATTGAGGAGTATCTTGGTTGGCTAAGGTAAATTCGTCCCCTTTTCTTGAATATTTTGTAAAATTATTTTGAACTTTGTTTTTAATTATTTTGCTGCGTGTGTGTGGATTGGATAAATCACCAGAATAAGTGGATTGGCTAGTTGGATACCCTTCCAGTAGATTGAGCACATGCATGCTAATACCACACACTTAAAGTGTACCAGCTGGCCCAATATTGGAACTATACCTGCAAAAAATAACAAACTTGTTAGACAAAAATGGCTATGTGTCCAGGTTCTTGTTAGTTCTGGAGACAAATCCTTGGGATGTGTTGTTTTGATATATTGAAATGAGTGAGTGGACCTTAGAAGATGGATAGGTGAGACAAGAGTTGGATGCCAGTGTTTCCAGTTTCTGGTGGGTACTGGACATAAGAGTTGGGTGTGACAACTGACAAGGGAAGAGAATTAAATAAGAAGGGGATCTGAAGAGGGGTATCCAGTCAATATCGTGACAAACACCTATCTGCAGGTTCTTGTGGGGGCTGCAATTAGGATCTTGTCTGTTATGATAGCTGGATGACTGGATTGTGGGAACTTGTGAACTGCTTTTCTGGGGTGTGGAGTTTAATGGGAAATAAAGGTTGTGATTCTGAGGAGGAGTGGTTTGCACCAGGCTGTTTTGTTCCCAGGTTCTTTTGTGTTCTGGGAACTGAGTCTTGTGGTGACTTATTTCTGGGAGATGGGTCATCTGAGGGTGGTTGCCTGGTAGAATACTCTGTTCCCAAGTTCTTGTGGGAGCTGGAGTTGAGTGTGAAGAAAGGAGAGGTGATGGCTTTGTTGGTTTTTGTTGAGCAACCATATGCATGTTCTTGTGTTGACTGTCACAAGTTGTATGATTGCTTCTATGAGTGAGAGTAGTAGCTAGGAATGGTGGTATATGAGTGAGAGTATATACCTTTTTATTAGTATATATACATACACATATACAAAAAAAAAAAAAAAAAAAAAAGGATAGGGTTGCCATTTTTTCATACTTGTTATTTATAGCATAACATACTTAAATGATGAAACCTTTAACTTCACATGGTAGTATTATTAATTATATTAGTAAGAAGTAACTTAAATAAATTTGATATAAGACATGTATTTTCAATATGTAACCTTTGATTTTGTTGTAAAAAATATATTTGCTAATATGAAGATCTAAGTAATTTAATTCAAAGTTCTAAAATATTTTTAGTGTTAAAGAGTAGATTTTCTTTCTTTTGTCCAAGGTTTATTGTATTTTTTCCGCAAACTTTAATATTGTCTAACTTGAAATAAAATCATAAAATCTATTATTAAAAAAATTTGGGGACCTAAATTAAAGCTTTACTAGTCTTCTAATCGAGCTACATGTCCATCTCCATGCTATTCTCAATTAAATTTTATAGTCTCAATTAAGATAAGACAACAATCAATGAATGTATTATTTAGCTACCAAATGTAAATGAAGCTGTTGAATAACACGTTCATTGGCAGTGATCTGTAAATAATTGTTGATCATTAATGAGTCAACGGAACTGGTGGCTTAAAACTAAAATATATTAAAAGATCCTGAGTTTCTTTCATAATATCCATATAATATGAAGACAAAAAAAATGGTGAGAGAACAACGTATAATATGTGGGTTAGGCTTAAGTCATATAGTATTGAACTCCCTATAAAAACATATAGCATTAAATGAAAATGGTAAAAGGATTGAGCCTATTATCGATCGTGTTTTGAACCTTACGATATTTGTCTATGAGATTTCTTAGTTATAAAAACGAGACACAAAAGAACTTGATTACATATATCAGGATCTATGAAATGTGACAAAAAAGGAATAGCTAATTTAGAGAATTTGATTTTAAATTAGAAAATAAAATAGTAAAAAATATGAAAAAAGAAAGAAAGTAAAATAGAATTAATGAGAAGATTTATTTAATTTAGTAAGAGAAAAGTTCGGGGGATTTGCATTTATACCCGCTTTTTGGGTCACGTTTTAATTTGTGCCCGCTTTGCAAAAAAATTACAAATGTACCCACTTTTTTGCTTAACTTCAGCATACGGGGCTGAAGTAACAATGGCAATCAAGCAAAACTTCAGCATTCTAGTAGACGGGCCTGAAGTACTGAACCAAGTGTGCTGAAGTTTTTGTTTGTAATTGCTGAACTTAAGCATAGTAGCTGAAGTTTTGTTCTCTATTTGCTGAAGTTTTTGTTTGTAATTGCTGAACTTAAGCATAGTAGCGGAAGTTTTGTTCTATATTTGCTGATGTTTTTGTTTGTAATTGCACTAAATAAGCTGAATTTTTTTTGTCCTGGATTCATTAGTTTTGTCATTAAGCTTTTTCAAAAACTTCAGCTGAAGATGCTGAAGTTATTTATTTCATTTATAAAAACTTCAGCACTAAATAAGCTGAACTTTTTTTTGTCCTGGATAAGCTTTTTCAAAAACTTCAGCATAAGATGCAACTGTATATAAGAAACTTTAAAAATTGTACAGTTGCTTTAGCAGCACCAACAACAGAAGAAAGAAGAAGAAGAAGAAAACGAAGGAGGAGAAGGAGGAGAAAGGGGGCTGAAGTTGTTTAAAAAGTGGGCACGAGTTAAAATATTTTAAAAAAATGGGTATAGGTTAGAACGCCCCGTGCAATTTTTACGAAAAGTTCTATCCTACTAACTCATTCAATCCTACATATACCAAATTTAAATAAATATTAGAATTTAAAATATTTTGTCAATATATACGTCAGTTTAGTTCGGATGTTTTTACTCAATACCAAACATACGCTCTGATGGTAAGCAACCCCCACTTCCAACCAAGAGGTTGTGAGTTCGAGTCACCCCAAGAGCAAGGTAGGGAGTTCTTGGTGGGAAGGATGCCGAGGGACTATTTGGAAACAGCCTCTCTACCCATGGTAGGGGTAAGATCTGCGTACACACTACCCTCCCCAGAACTCACTAGTGGGATTATACTTGGTTGTTGTTGTTATTGTTGTACATGTTTGTCAATTTTTTCAATATTTACTAAACATATATTCACTTATCAAAACTTTATCTATAACTTTAACAAAGCAAGATTGGAACAATATTCATATAATTAAAAAAAACCAAAAAATCGAAACACCCGACAAACCCAAACCAATCCAAACCAATATAATTGGTTTGGTTTGATTTTGATAAGAACCGAACCAACTCGGTCCATGTATACCCCTGCTCCCCACGTAAGTGCAAAAATCTAAATAACTCTCAATCTGTATTGGTCAAAATTTGGATTGGATTTAACAACTGTAATGGACGTGGTCGAAGCTTAAGCCGACCATAGCTTAGTGACGAGGAATCATCTTTAGGAGAGTTAGTGCCGAGGTCGAGTAGAGAACGTGTGAAAATAACGGTAGTATAAGCTTAGGGCAGAGCGGAGGAATATTCCATTTGAATATTCCTTCAGTTGTACTTTTCTTAGGGTTTCCTAAAAATAATCCTATAAATAAGAAGAGATAAAGAACAATTGGGATATGGAATTTTCTGATTAGAGCACACTCGTAAAGTTGACTACAAAGAACTTACAAAGCTTGTCTTTTCCACTGATTCCTTTGTTCTCAATATACCTTTCGTTCACAAGATCCAAGAGTCTCGTGTTCATCCCTATTTTATATTATCCCACGTTGTTGTCAGATAGAAGATTCACCCAAGTCACTTAATATTTGTGTGTTAAATTCCTTCTTATTACATTTATTGCTATTATAAGCACTCACTTTATACACCTTTTATTGCATTCATTGACAATTATTAGGCAAGATTTGCTTACATTTAATATTGTTGGACGCAGTCTGATCTTATTTACACACTGAATCTCCAGATCTAGTAGTCATTAACTTTAACTAGGATTCTCCCCTTATTTTACTTATTAATTCGTTTTAAGAAAAGGTTAATACATTTTCGATGAAACACAGTCCTCATAAAAAATCTCTCTCAAAATCCTTTATTTTCCCCAAAGTTGTTGTCAAACATAAAGTCGAAACTTAGCAATTTCGTCTTCAATTTCCACATGATTCCAAGAATCCACAGCACGACTTTAAGACCTGTGTTTAATTTTTGGTACGAAGACAAAATCGTCCCTCTCATTAGAATAAAAAGGTTCAAATGTGTCGTTTTACTATCGGAAATTAGGTATAAGTATCCTCCGTTATACTTTCCTTCACTATCTATCCCTACCGTTACTCATTTTAATATTTTTGCGTCCACAACTGACGAACTCCTTTAAATAGACACGTGACACAATCTTAAACAACCTAATTATATACCCATTTAACCCACCCGTTTAGCCCCGACCCGATGCCCCCACTCGTCCTTTGCTATTTTCCAAATGGGTTGATCTTTTCCTTCCCATATTCCACGCCTTCCCCTTTTCTCTCTGCACATAATGGTTGTACTTGGTAATTAATAAAAAAATCTCTATCTCTCTTTTTCTCTGTATTCTATCACTCAAAAATAGTGATACTCCATGATGCAAAAACCAAACTCAAACTAACAGCAGGCAGCAGGTAGCCACAAGCTACCAAGAGCTAATTGATCTTCAATTATCTAAATGGGTAAGAGTCGAAATCAGTTTTTGTTCTGTTTTCAGTTACCTTAATTGAAGACTCATGAATGCATTTCAATTTGCACAAATTCATTTTTGGTCGATAACTTTTAGGTAGAATTTAATTGGATCTTCCCATTTGGAGGTTCTGAGTTAAAATTTATGTGGGTTGACCAACATTTCGACAACGTGAACAGTGGAGGTGACGAGAATATGGAGAGGAACAAGGGGCGGTCAAGCCGAGGAACGGGAGAAAACAAATAAAAGAGGAAGAACAAGAGCAACAATTATGCATTTGAGAAAATTAAAAATCAATTCTCTGATTTTTTATTGGGATTTAGAGTTCTATTTGGGGATGATGAATATGACGGCCTGCGGCAAGTTTTTTTTTTTTTTTTTTTTTTTTTTTTTTTTGTTTAATTTTGAGTGAAATTGGGTCTGAGTTTCCGTTAGATTAAGGGGTTTAAAATATTAAAATAGGTAGGGAAAAAGGCCAGATTTATCCCTCTACTTTAGTAAAATATCCACGTTTATACTTAGTTCTACTATCGGTCCAAATACGTCTCTACCGTTAAGAAAGTAGATAAAAATATCCCCAACCCTAACGGTTGTCCACAGTGGCAAGGGACCACCTCAATAAAAAAAGGGAAAAGGCCAGATTTGTCCCTCTACTTTAGTAAAATATCCACGTTTATACCTAGTTCTACTACCGATCCAAAAATGCCACATAATTAACTTTAACTCTCTATTCTTCTTATTTTACTACTTTTTCTCTTTTTCTTTTCCCTACCATCTGATTCCCTTTCCCTTTTTTACTAAAGTAGAGGTACAAACCATTAAAACTTTGTTCGAAGTCTAATGTTATAAAAAAGAAGTACTAGTAAATCAATTTTGTAAACAAAATGAGTGCTACGCAGGGATGAATTTATTGGCAAATATATGGGGACGATGTGAACACGTAGCCTCTCTACCAAGCTAGATAACTAAATATTTTTTTAAAATGATCCAATATTATTTGCTGACATTCATACTCCAAAGAGTCAAAATAATACACTTAGTTGAATCTGAATTATTTAGTCTCTCATATGTTTAAAATTTCTGTAGCATGTAACAGACGGAAAACTTCATTTAATCATGGCGGCAAGCAAAGAACGTTAATATGGTGGAAAACAAGGGAACGCAAGGAGTTCAGTTACTTTCCATTTTGTAATTTCATTTCACAAAGAAAGAAAATTGTAAAATAAATTCATCCTAGAGTGCAGCTATTTTCCTCCTGTTTAAAAAGATAAATAAAAATCTTCCTTTTTGTCCAACCAAAACAAGGGAAATAAATTGCCTTGCTCACCATGATAATGGAAACAAGTTTCACAATAAGTATGAGAAATCTGGCAAGAAAAAGAATATGAAATTACTAAAGAAATAAAAAGAGAGGAGAAGGAAGATTTTCGGTAGATTGGTTAATTACTAAAGAGTTAGAGTTAATTATGTGGATTATTTAATTATGTGGCATTTTTGGACCGATAGTAGAACTAGTTATAAACGTGGATATTTTACTAAAGTAGAGGGACAAATCTGGCCTTTTCCCTTTTCTTATTGAGGTGGTCCCTTGCCACTGTGGACAACCGTTAGGGTTGTGGATATTTTTATCTACTTTCTTAACGGTAGGGACGTATTTGGACCGATAGTAGAACTAGGTATAAACGTGGATATTTTACTAAAGTAGAGGGACAAATCTGGCTTTTTTCCCAAATAGGTAATGGAGAAGGCAAATACCTTCGAAAAGTATAACGGAAGATAGTGATAACTAATTTCCAATAGTAAAGGGGTATAAGTAACCCTTTTCCCTTGTTAGTGTACTCTTAGGGATATCTATGGTAAAGTAAAAAAGAATTACAGGCCATGTCACTTGGCCTAATAGCCCAACCAAAAATGGCCCACATTTGAAGCTCTTACCCTATTTAGCCCATGTTGTACATAACTTGAAAGAAACTTTTCAGCCTTTAGCCCACTATTAAAGATATAGTTTTAGGGTTTTTATTATTTTCTTCTTTCTTCATTCCCTTCTCTCTCTCACCGCATCTCACTTCTTTCTTTCTAACCCACATAAATCTCTCATCCTCTCTTAAAATTAGCCACTAGCAATGTATTATGCTTCTCTTACAAACACATAGCATCTGCAACATATCTGCCTCCCCCTTTTACGCAGATTATCTTAGTAAATAGCTGAAGCAACTTCAATTTGTGAGGAGCATAACAGCTTTATTCCCCCTCCTCTACCCCCCCGCCCCCCACGCAGTTCTGTCATTAATGGCTCGAAGAAGGCTCGGGCTCCTACTCCGTCGTCCATGGTGGCAAGCATAAGAATATTGAAGATTTTTGAAAGAAACATGAAAATACACACAGATCTGAAAATAAATAGCTCTCAAACTTGATTTGCACCAAAAAATAACCACTAATGTTGGAAGATTTTGAAGTTTGAAGTTCTGGTCATTATTATTATGACCTTGAAGTCTCGAATCTGAAATTGGGTTTGGATAAAAATCATAATTATGTAGCAGTTTGTATCAACACTGTATACTAGTGTATAGTTGTGTATATGGATATACAAACACCTCTTATAGACTATTATACATGTTTATACAAAGTTATACAGTATTGTATAATTGTGTATAAATGTATATATTTGTGTATAATATTGTATAATTATATATTTTTTCAGTTTATAAGGATGTATATACATTGTTAGTGTGTAAGAGACCTCTACAGAAGTTTGACACTTCCTTCTCTTTTTCTTTTTCGTGTAATGTGTTGTATGAGCGTTGGAGGGATTCTACAATTCATTTACCAAGTTTTTATTTTTCTTTTATCCTGTTGGATTGCTTCAGCAATTGCACATAAAAGTGTTTAAATTTCTTACCTTCAGATAATATGTATTATTCAGGATTTTTGAGTTGTGTTGTGGCTGATTTGTATTTTTTTATCAAATACTTAATAATCAAAGAAAATCAACAGAATGAAAACAACTGGTTGTATGCAGAGGAGCAAAAAGCTGTCTTTCAGGAATTAGCCTATTATTTTTTGGGCTATAGATTTGCAAAGTGGTATCTAGGCTATTATGTTGCAAGTCAGGTGTGTGAGTTGTATTTATGTGAAATTATCCCTAAAACCTTGCTAACATACTACCTTCATGTAACGCGGAAGACATCCTACACATTGACTCTAACGTGGAAGACATCCTTGAATGGATTAAAATTTATGTGTACATCTACTGCATGGATTAAAATATATATATATATATATATATATATATATATATATATATATATATATATATAGAAAGAGAGAGAGATTTAAATTTAAAGTTGTGTATGTATTTAAATCTATGAGAAATTATGAGTACTAAATTCTAATTTCGTTCACGGACGTAAGAATCTAACATCTCCGTGATAGATAAAGGTAGTACTAATTGTAATATATTAAAAAAATTGATAATCGCTTTATCGATTATTTAGGTATTTTTGATATGTTTAATTCTAATTACGCTTAGATTTGTTAGTTTGCTGAAAGCAAGATGATGTTGTAGTCCCACTGTCACAAGTAACTGCTGACCCCTTCCTTGGTTAGTCTCAAGTAGGACTACAATATATATATATATTAGTTTATTGTGTGAATTTCACTCGTTTTTTTTTGTTTTGTTTTGGCTAGCCTGCATGTTATAACGTACGACGGGTCAAGGTAAAGGAAGTTGAGACCAATCTTTGGCTTTGTATTTGTAAAACTTGCAATACAAAAATTCCTTTTGGAACATGCGTTGGGGCTACAACCTGAAAAGTTACGTGAAAAATGCCAGAAGCATGTAGATTTTATTTTCAAATATGTGTTGGAGTTACTAGTGTTTGATACAAGTGGAGATTCCTGGCTTTCTGCATTTGATGAAGATGCGGGGAAAAATTCTCTTTATGAACTGTACAACCTCAAATCTGCAGTAAAATCAATTTATTATCGATTTTTACCATCCGTTCTTTGCGATTAATTAGTGACAAATTTTACTATTGGGCACATAAAACCATATAATGCTATTGGGGTTACATTTGTATTTCGCGTTGCGATATCACCACATTACAACAAATTTTATTATCAATGATGAATTATTTTGTCACCTATGATTCACTTTTCATCACCAAAGATCTTTTGTGACGAAATTTTTTTTGTCAATCTTTCGTCTCTAAAACACCGTCATTAATAACATATAAAGGCAACTTTGTGTTTCATCGCCAAATAATGAAATATTAAATACAAAATTCTTTTTCGTACCCAAATACGTAATATTTATGACGGATTTATTTGTCATAAAAAGTACAAAAAAATTGTACTTAATAGTATGATTTCGTCACTAAAAAGTGCATTAGTGTCGACGAAACTGCCTCGTCTCTAAAAATTTAGTTTAATTAGTGACGACGTCAAATGTCTCTAAAGCTACGTATGTTTCGTAGTTGAAAAACCGTAATTTTGTCACTAAAGACTACCTTTTATCTACAAAAAAGTATTTCGTCCCTAAATATATAATTAGTGACAATTATAATTTTGTAGTTACAACTACCCTCTCGTCCCTAAAAAGAATATTTTTATCGACAAAACAAAGTTGTCACTATAAGTTAATTAGTGACAATTACAATTGTCAAAAAATACAAGATTGATTCGTAGTCAATAAAAAGATGATTTTGGGACATGAATTATTTTGTCACTAAAAATAGTGAATTTATGACGAACTTAATTTTTTTAGTGACGAAAATGTGATATTCCTAAAAACTATACAAAAGTGAACTTTTTTGTCACTAGTAACAAATGTTTGATGACGTTTATATTCGTATTTGTTTTAGATTGACGTTATACGAATTTGAAATAACATAATAAAACAATCAAGGTAATAACATAAAAATAAAAACAACCAAAGGTAATAACAAAAATATTCACCATTGATCATAAAACTAATATTAAAACTATATTGAAATAAAAGCTCCATAAATTAAAAGAAACATAGTTAAAGTAAATATGTCCAACATAAAAGTCTAACTGAAAATATTACTCCTAAACTAGGACTGAGAAGTGGAGGAATGCAGTGACACTTCACTTGCAATTACTCTTGATCCAATAGTTATCTTCATATACCTGTATAAAAGATAGAGAAAAAATTATGATTAGACGTAGAGTTTAATTGGTAAAACAAATAATTGAATTGTGATGCAAATAAATAAAAATAAGAAAAAAATTAAATAGTGTGAAGTTTAGTGTACCCAAAGGTGATAAACTGGTGAGGCTCAATCTTCGCTGTATCATTTAAAAAACATTCGAACTTAGATGTTAAAAGAACTATAATTGAATTTATCATTTAAAGATGTAGTACTTCTAACTTTGATGGTGATGAGCCAATAAAATGACGCTTCATTTGGTTTAATATTTCCTCTTGGCTTGCTCTTAAAGTACCCAACTCAGAAGTTACTGTTTGTATCTGTATTTGCTGATTTGCTACCTCAGTTTCAGCTACATTCAAACGTTCTTGTAAACCATGTTGGGCAGTAGCAGCATCCTCTTTTGCCCTCCTAAGAGCATCCTCTAATTCTGCTGTCCTTCTTTTTGTTGCTGTAGTTGTACTAGGCTTTGGACCATAGCCAAGGCCTTTAATATATCCCGACCTTGTACCAAGTACATTATCAACAATTTCATCAATAGTCATTGGATTCTCTTCAGAAACAGACCGAGCTCTCAGATCTCTCATTTTGTTCTACATAAAAATATTACATCAGTTAAAATAATTATAAGATAGAATGAATACATGTGACATGTTACTAAAATATTACTTACGTAGTTAGTCTCAGCCTCTGGAGATGACCATCCTTTTTCACTCGAGTAATGGGTGCTTTTGTATAACTCAATCCTATTTGGCTCTACTCCTTCATGTTCCTTCACACCCTACACAATATGAAAATAATATGAAATACTACTAAAATATCATCTTAGTAACGAATGTGCAGGGTGATTGAACCTCAACCACATTGACATGATTAGATTACATGTTCAACAAAAGATAATGAATGTATGTGGACCAAAGCTTTTTACCTATACCAACTCCTGTCAAGGCAGCCATTTTTGAGAGTTTTGTGAGACAGAATTGCAGAGTCAGAAATTGATGTGACAGGCAACATTAGACAGCTAATGGAGAGTAGTTATGGCTTTCCAACTAACAACAAGACAGAATTTTTATATGCTGACTGCCCTTTTATACAAAAATAAACTCAGAGAAAGGACACAAATAAAGGTTTTATATCAGAAAGCTCAATACATTTTAAGAGCCTTAAAATACTATTTAGTAGTTGTTGTAGAATACATGACGCAAACATAGAACTGGTTTTCCTTGTTATTAAGGTCCTAGATGTGATACTAATATTTGATAATTAAAAGTTTAACTAAAGCATGCTGACAAAAATTTAAAGAAAAGTAAAGAGATACGAAAGAAACAAGTTGCACAGAAACGTCCCCACCTCTCAATTACCAATTCACCATGACTTTGTTCACTATAAATTACATCTCAAACTTAGAAATAACTAAATAGGCTTCAATGTTTCACGACAGACTCCCCTTGATCCTTGGGACCCTAAACATGCATCTAACTATCTAAGTTATTCTTAATACAAAAAGAGTTCAATCAAACATCCTAAATACAGCCTCTCTAGTTCAGTTTATATTGTCGACAACTTAAATCAGACAAAGAAGGAAAAAGAGCAGTGATTCAGATCTTTGTTGGCTTTAATAGAAGTGTGACTTTCTTACATGGGCAACTGGAGGGCATGATATCTAGATGACTGTATAACATATACAAACAGATTAAAACTTCTTATTGGTGTCTGGTTGTGAAAATATTTACACATATGAGGCAAGGTTAGTTTCAAAGATTCAAGTACTACACATTAAGCAGGTTCTCTTTTTTTTATACAAATGATAAGTTTCTCCAATTTTAGCAATTCTCATCCCAAATATCTGACTTTCTAATGTAGGCAGGGATCATAGAACTCAAGCAAAAAAAAAAAAGCAAATAGAAAGGAAGTGGAAGAACTGACACAGAATGCTTTTCGAGTTCGAACAACTCAAACATAAATAAAATAAAAATAACTGCTTTACATAGAAGATATGCCTTCTGTATGAGAAAAGATCAGATAGTAACTAAATCAGTAGATATATTAATCTTCAAATATAAAAGTATAGTTGATGGAAAAAATGTCTGTTGAGAATCAAGTTTTCTACTTCTTTTTTCTTAGAAAAGGTAAGTTTTATTGAGTATCAGCACTAACGTTGGGGCTGTAAATTAGGAAATGAGATCTAACAAGATTTCAGTATCATTTACAAGTTTCAGTTTACCCCAAAACATAATAAGATCTTAACAGTCAAGTTCTAGTAATTTACTACTTAAGAGCATGAAATGTCTAATATTTAACCAAGTTATATGTCTAGTTTTAAGTGCGAAATTATGTTATCAAAACACTCATAAACTACATTAACATGGAAACAGGTGGTTAAAGAAGTGATTGATCCCAGTGCAAATATGGAGTTCAGAGCCAACACGGCAGATGATTCTCACAAGACGAAGCCAGATACCAGCAAAGCAAAAGAAGCTAACCGATTCACGAAATGCCATATAAGAAAACTAGAAATCCAATAACGAGTCACAAACAGAGCCTCAACAGCAATAAATAGGCCAAACAAGCTCTAGAATACTCAGCAATTGCAATAAGAAAACTTGCACAATAGCAACAAGAAACTAACTTGATTTGAATTATGAATGAAAAATAGCAATACTTAAAAGTATGTGCAAGATCTTTTCTTTTTTTCACCATTTTGAATATTAAAAATGTCCCTTCAGATTTCAGTCTTCGTGTGACGACCCAACCCGTCGTCTCATGAGTTATCGCCTCGTTTTCCCTATTTTCTATTTCAACATGCTTCGTTATCCGTGTCTTATGTGGTCGAGTTGATTGGGTTGCGTTTGGAGTGGTTTTGATAAGAAATGAGACACTTAGTCTATTTTAACAAGGCTTAAGTTGGAAAAATCAACCGGATATTGACTTATGAGTTAGAGGGTTTGGATGTGAATTCCGATGGTTCGGTTAGCTCCGGGAAGTGATTTGTGACATAGGAGTGTGATCAGAGTGATTTTGGAGGTCCGGTGTAGAATTAGACTTGAATTGGCGAAGTTAGTATTTTGGTGATTTCCGGTTGATAGGTGAGATTTTGATCCGGGAGTCGGAATGGAATTCCGAGAGTTGCTGTAGCTTCATTAGGTGATTTGGGATATGTGTGCAAAATTTCAGGTCATTCGGACGTGGTTTTGTTGGATTTTTGATCGAATGCGTGTTTTGGAAGTTTTAGAAGAACTTAGGCTTGAATTCGATGTAATTTGATGGTTTTGGTGTTGTTTGAGGTGTTTTAAGGATTGGAACAAGTTTGAATAATGTTTTAAGATGCGTTGGTGCTTTTGGTTGAGGTCCCGGGGGCCTCGGGTGTGTTTCGGGTTGTATCGCGCTCTTATTTGATGTTTCAACGCTGTATCTTTGGACATAACGAGGTACCATATTAAGTAAATGAGTTCCAAATTAAGTTTTTATTGAACCATTAGATCTGAATCATAATTTCGGAGGTATAACAAAAAGAATCGTCGAATTTGGACATCGTATGAGGGAGTTATGCTCATTTCCGTGTCGAGAAAGTGCTGGTTGCTGTCATAACCGCAGAAGCGGAAATTTGCCGCGGAAGCGGAAATTTTTCCGCAGAAGCGAAAAAATGGCCTGGGCAGAGATGTTAAGTTCTGAAAATGGGACTTCGTTCCCATTTTCCATTTTTGACGATTTGGATCTTGGATAAGGCGATTTTTCGGGAGATTTTTGGAGAGAACAATGGGGTAAGTGCTCTTAACTCAATTTTGGTTATATTACTCGAATCTATTGCAAGTTTTGGCATTAAATCCGTGTCACGACCCGGATTTCGCACCATCGGAAATCGTGATGGCGCCTACTACCGGAGCTAGGCAATCCAAGCATTTAAACATATTCGGATAACAACACAACAATAATAAGATAACGAATCTTTAAATAAAGCGAAAGCCTGTTAAAACATAAATAACTGAAAACCCAAAATGCGGAAGTTTAACATTTCACTACCCAAGACTGGATTCGCTACCTCACGAACCATTAAAGAGCGCTACAAACAAGTCTGAATAGAAAATACATAATGTCTGTCTCGGTACAATGAAAACAAACTGAAAATATGGAAAGGGACTTCGGCCTGCGAACGCCAGATAGGCTACCTCGTAAGTCCCTGGACTGAAGTCAGCTCCCGATCAGTATACTACTGCTGTGGTCCAAAAGCTGCTCCGGTACCGTGATCTGTGCAAAAAGCACAGAAGTGTAGCATCAGCACAACCGACCCCATGTGCTGGTAAGTGCCTGGCCTAACCCCGACGAAGTAGTGACGAGGCTAGACAGGACTACCAAATCAACCTGAGCAGTCCAATATATATATATATATATATATATATATATATATATATATATATATATATATATATATATATATATATATATATATATGCGCAATAAAAGGAAAGAATACCGAAATTAAACAGTTAAAAAGGGAGGAAAACATGCTATGGGGGAGTACAATCCGGATACAAACTCAACAACTTAAGAAAGGAACAGGGCAATAACAATATTTAACAAAAGCAGGAAAATCAACAGTTGCACGGCATCAACCTTCGTGCTTTTACTCTCAATCTCACCAAAAGCAATCAAATAAAATGCACGGCATCACCCTTCGTGCTTTCCCTCACATAACTCTCATTTCATGGCACGGAATGATCCTTCGTGTAATTATAGTCGAATCAGAGCACGGAATGTCCCTTCGTGCATAAATAATCAAAACATGGCACGGAATGACCCTTCGTGCAAATATAATCAACACATGGCACGGAATGACCCTTCGTGCAAATATAATCAAAACATGGCACGGAATGACCCTTTGTACATTATCACTCTTCCTCACCCAAACAGCAATCACAACCAAACGGGCGAGGGAATAAGCAAATAATAAGAAATGTCCCGGCAAGGGAAAACACAATTAAACAGCTAAATCCCGGCAAGGGAGCAACAATAACAACTTTCACATCCCGGCAAGGGAGATAATCCCCATATACTCAAATCATCCCGGCAAGGGATTAATCATATCTCTTTCCATTTCTTTCATTTCTTACTCAATAGTATTTTTATCGTTCGAGCCAACGCTCCAAAGAATTCACAATTCATAAGTAATCCTCATACTCTTCACATTATGTAGAATTCATCAATTAGCATGGAAGAGTCCCAAATAAATATCAGAATAAGTACAAACAAGGACCCACGGTCATGCTAGACACCGGTGTATAGATGCTCGTCACCACGCCTATACACCGTACTCGATCATTTAGCAATTACCAATTAATAACACTCTAATCCTATTCCCTCAAGCCAAAGTTAGATCAAACACTTACCTCGGTCCAAAGAATAGCAATCAATCCTCAATTACCTCCTTTCCTCTACAATCCGACTCCGAAACAATGATATCTAGGCATAATTAATTCAATAGTATCAATAAAAACTCAATGGCAACATCCCATAGCCTAGATATGAATTTCCTAGCATTCTTCCAAAATTACCAAAATTCAACACCGGGCCCACATGGTCCAAACACGAGGCGCGGACCAAAACCCAATCACCCATAACCCCACGAGTTCAAATATGCAATTTGTTTTAAGATTCGACCCCAAATTAAGGTTGAATCACCCAAAATTCTCAAAACCCTAACTCTACCCAAAACCCCTAATTTCTACTTTGATTTCATGATTTAGGTCTAGGATTTCAGTAATTAATGAAGAAGAGTGAAGGAATTAGGTGGGAAATCACTTACCCAAAGACTTTGGTGAAGAAGAGCTTCAAAAAATCGCCCCTAGAGCTTGGAGAAGACAAGTTTCATGAAAAATGGGAATAATCCCGTAACTATTCTGTTTGAGCTTTTAAAATTAACTGAGCAAAAATGCCCTATGCGATCGCGGAGAAGGCATTGCGATCTCATAGGGTAATGGGGAGTAAAGCATTGCGATCGCATAAGTCATTATGCGAACGCATAGAGGAAAAGCATAGGCAGTCCAGGTTTGGACTTTAACGAAGTGCGAACGCGGAGTATCAATTGCGTTCGCGTTGAAGGAGCTGGCAAACCTATGCGATCGCAGAAGTGTGTATGCGATCGCAAAGAACAAATGCGGGCACATGGAAGGCTACACTATGCGATCGTGAAGCAACCTATGCGATCACATAGAACTAAATACCAGAACACCAGAACTGAGTTTTCTGCAATTTTCACTAAGTTCAAAACACCCCGAACCACCTCCGAATCACTCCCGAGCCCTCGGGGCTCCCAACCAATCACACACACTAACTCAACAACATCCTACGAACTTATCCGTGCGATCAAATCGCCAAAATAAAATCAAAATCAATGAATCAAACCTCAAATTTCTCATTTTTCATTCTAACTTCATAAACTTCAAATTTTTGATATTTAGGTCCGAAACACGTCAAATGACGTCCGATTTCGACCAAACCTTACAGAAAGTGCTTAACACATATTTAAGACTTGTTTCGGGCGTCGGAACAAAAATACGAGCTCGATACCATAGTCTTTTAATCAATTTTCATTTCCATTTTCCTTAATAATTTCAGAAAAATAATTTCATAGAAAAATTCTTTTACTCGGGTTCTAGACCTCGGAATTTGACTCCGGGCACATGCCCGAGTCCCATATTTTTCTACGGACCTTCCGGGACCGTTCAATCTCGGGTCCGGGTCCATTTACCCAAAATGTTGACCAAAGTCAACTTTAATCATATTAATATCAAAATTCATCATTTTTCACACAGAATTCATATTTAAGCCTTCCGGCAACACCCGGACTGCGCACGCAAGTCGAGGCAAGTAAAAGCGAGGTTTTCAAGGCCTCAGAAGCACGGAATGAATGAGGAAACAGGTGATGAGTCACAATCCGTGAATTTAGCGGGAAAAACATAGAAACCCTCTCGGATAGATTTGAGGATTTGAGGGTCGAAACGATATGGGAATTGGTTATTTTTGTATGGTTAGACTCGTGGGGAGATAAGGAGCCCGTTGATGTAAAAACATCTGAGTTTTGAGACGTGGGCCCGGGGCTCGAGTTTTTGCTAATTTCGAGAATTTTGGCATTTTTTGATTGTTTTGACTGTGCTTTGTTCCCGTAACTTATTATGACATATTCGTTCTGATTTTGGATAGATACAACGCACGTGAAGGCCAATTCGAAGGGCAAAGTCGCCGTGAGTTAAAGAAATAGCCGGTTCGAGGTGAGTAATAATTTTAAATGATGTCCTGAGGGTTTGAAACCCCGTATTTGCACAACGTAGTGCTATACTGAGTTGAGATACACGCCGTGTGACGAGCGTGAGGTCCAATGCTATTGGGGAATGTGACTTGGTCCATCCCGAATGATATTTTTACTACATTTTGACCGAGACATATTTTATTATTGTGAATTGGGCTAGTTTCCACGTTTGGGGGTTTGTGCCGACCTGTAGAACCCTTAGGGGATTTTTGACTGGTTTTCCTCACTTGTTTGCTAAAAATTATATCCTCAGTCGTGTTTCTAATTGTTTAAAAATGATACGAACCAGATTTTTGAAATGTTAATCATAAATGGAAAGAAATATGAGGGCTGAGATCCCTACCGTACATTATGCCCGAGAGGCTATGATTTTAAATGACTGAGAGGGGTTGAGGACCCAATAGTAAGGATATTTTATATGATATGGATCGGGTTGTGCGCCGCAACAAATGTATATTTTATATATATTGGATCGGGTTGCACGCCGCAGCAAATACATATATTGGACCGGGCTGCACGCCGCAGCAAATTACTTATATGGATCGGGCTGCACGCCGCAGCAATATTAAATACATATATTGGATCGGGTTGCACGCCGCAACAACTATATATATATATGGATCGGGCTGCGCGCCGCAGCAATATAGCGCTTGGGCTGTAGGAGCCCCTCTAGAGTCTGCACACCCCCAGTGAGCGCAATTGATTATTATTATTATTATGGATCGGGCTGTACGCCACAGCGATACACGGATCGGACTGCACGCCGCAGCGGTATATATATAATTATTGATTCGGTTATTGTGAGATGGATATGAGTTGACAACTGAGGATAAGAACGAATAAATTAACTGAAATGCTCGAGGAGCGGATTCATACTGATTATACCTATTTTACCTGGTTTAAGGAATTTCACTTGATTTCCTCATTTACTATTGTTTAAATGGTTTTACTGTTTTGATATAGAACTGCTTAGTGACTTTACGTGATTTCATACTGTCAGTCATTATTTAATGTTATTACTCACTGGGTCGGAGTACTCACATTACTCCCTGCACCATGTGTGCAGGTACAGGTATTCCTGAGGCATAGAGCGAGTTTTCTGCTGTTCAGTTTTCATCGGAGTTATCGAGGTAGCTGCATAGCGTTCGCAGACCCGATTTCTCTCTCTATCTCTACTTACTATTCCGCACGTTAGACATATTTCTGTATTAGATTGTTGAAACCTTGTATTAGAGGCTCAGACTCATGACACCGGATCAGTGGGCTGTTTTGTAGAGATTTCTATTGTTATGGTTTCCGCGCATTTAATCTTTTAATCTAGATTTCTACATATTAAATTGGTATCTAATTGAGATAACTAGTAACACACTCAAATAGTAAGGGATTGTGATTGGTAATTAGTCGGGCTTGCCTAGCATTGTGTTGGGCGCCATCACAATCGGGATTGGGGTCGTGACACTTCGCCTATCAAGCATAGAGATTGGAAAAGTTACAATAAAGTAAAACTAGTATAACTTACTATTTCAGCATGAGCAGCTACAAAAGCTCTTGACCCCATGAAATGATTAGATTTCAGCTTTGTTCGATTGACCTTGTTTATCTCGCATCGTCTCTACAAAGAATATATAAATATAAGTATAAAAGTTAGTCAACATTCACTATCTATACATTTAAATGCAGATAAACATAAAAGTTACTCTAAGATTCACAATGATGAGAAAACAAATAAAGCAATATTTCTACCCAATTGAATGACTAAAATTTGCTTGATTGTCGCTGGATGTGTTCAGTACACGTGATTTAAAATTTCTGAATTGATGTAGCTATTGCTGTATGAAAATTTTCGATAAATCAGCAAGGAGTTAACAGTATACATCATGAAGGATTTTTTGCTTTCTGGTTCAAGTTTGTGCATTTTGCTAGGTTTCTATTGACATAATTTTCAGTCTTTCATGTGTCTGATTCTTCGGTTTATTGTTATAGTTTTGACCTCTGTTTTCCTTTTTCTTTTTTTTTTTGTGCTTGTTTCTAGTGCTGAAGTTGATGGATCCATTGGTGAGTCAGACTTGCTGAGCCCTCTCCTTCTTCCTGGTTAAGTATCCATAGATGCAACAACCACCCTTTTTTCGTTTTGGCCTAGAGATAGATGTATTGCGAGGCAAAAACTGGTATATACATGATGTTTGCTGATGTTTCTCTGAACTAAGGGCATCAATGATGGTTATTTAACAGCCTTGGAGGTCTAATTTAGTTAGAAGGGTGGTCTCTGTCCATTTTAAACTAGCTGGATAGGTCCTAGTTATTAACTGTAAACGTAAACTTGACAATCTTCTGTCCAGAAAAGTTAAGTGTTGGTTGCCAGAAAAAATTACAACGAGACAAATATGAATAGAAATTACCTTATGCTCTGGATTCGCCAAAAAGTCATAAAGCCTGTTCCAATTTTTCGGGGTCAACTCTGGCACTTCAATTTTACGAGCCTCTTCCACGGAGCTTGCACTTTCAAATAGCTTTTTTAATTTGTAGCGCCATTGTCGGCTTCTATTTTTCAGAATATCCTCACAGCTATCTTTGGTGTTATAATGCTCGTCCAAGTTAATTTCAAACTTCTCCTGCAAAATGAGAAGTTTTAAAGACAATCACAAAACAATCAAAATATCCTTTGCCCGGCAAAGATTAAAATCTAACATATTTACAATGTAATAAAATTTACCAAAATATAGAATCCTTACGTGGCAACAACAAGAGAAAAGAAAAAATGGGGAGAGGAAATATAGAGATCAAAAGAATAGAGAACTCAAGAAACAGGCAGGCGACTTACTCAAAAAGAAGAAATGGGATCTTGAAAAAATCTAAGGAAATTAGTGTTCTTTGTGATGCTCGTGTTTCTGTCATCATTTTTGCTAGTTCTAACAAGATGCATGAGTTCTCCTCTACTTCGTTGGTTGATATTTTGGATCAAAAAACTTGGTGTGTAATTTCATCTACCTTATGGTTTAAGTGACATTAATTATATGTCACAAAAAAAAAAAAAGAATACTTACATGGCATCTAATTAATGCTGCATCCTTATCCTCTCTTGTGAGTTCCTTCCACTTGTTTGGAAGCGAAAGAAAGTTGCGAGCAATAATTCCTAATTCATTTGATAGCTTCGCTGATGAAATTGCCTCAACTGGCCTTCCTTTACCAACTGGGATGTCTATAACCATCTTTCTTCTCATAGACTTCTTCATTTTCTCAAGGCCTTTTCCCATTGTCCTTCCACGACCTTTCCTGGTTCTAGTTGAATCATCTGATTTTAAAAAGTAAAAGTCAATTCAAAATACTTGCTAAAATTCTGAAATGGTAACTATGTATATATACAGTAATTAATTGCTATGCTACAAATGAAAACTCTATTGTTCCAAGTTTAACATTAATGAATATTCCAAATGTTAATATATTGGGTTCCAACTTAAACACAAAAGAATCCTAGATGCTGGAATATAAAGATAGCTCTTTTCAGTCTAGGAAAGAAAGAATTTATTGCAACTTCTTATTGGGCGCAATCAGAAAATTTGTTTACATCCCCTCTTTTAAACACAATCCATTTGTTTTATTAAGATAAACTCAAGAATAATTTTGCAGTAGGTGTGCAGTTCTTGGCTACCCTTAGTATCTACTAAAACCAATAAGAAAGAATAGGCGCAATGTAATTTTATCAGATAATGACTTCTACAGAAATGAAAATCCCCAATATAACTTCGAATTGGAATGGAATTGACCCAACCATAAGAAATTACTTCAATTTTACATCAAAGGTTTCAGTAAAATAAGTACTACCAAAAGTCTGAATTAGAAAGTGCAATTAGAAAGTGCAGGATATAGTTGTTGCATATAGGAAAACCACATGGAATGCACAAAACAAGCCAAAAAAAAAGATCCATAATAATAAACAACAAAAAATAGGAGTATACTGACAACAATAAGCAATAAGCATCAGAATAAAGGAGAACAAACAATAACTAATAGATACACTCCCACTCAATATAATAAAACGTACATATTACCTGTATTAGGAGTAGAATTATTACTATTTGATGGATCAGATGATCGGCTTGCTTGAGTAGAAGCACCTGTAATTGTGGTTTGTCTAGAGACACGTCTGCCTGGTGCCATTGATTTGTAGAATTCTACCAAAAATACTATATAATTTTAGTATATTCATTAGATGTAATATCTATTAGTTTTTATAGAGAACATGAGATAACTACAAGCATAAAAAAGCAGTCACGAGCAACTAGCAGCAGAACAACAACAACAACATACCCAAAAACATATCCAGTATAATCCCACATGTGAGGTCTGGGGAGGGTAGTATGTACACTGACCTTACCCCTACCTAGTAAAGATAGAGAGGCTGTATTCAATAAACCTTCGGCTCAGAAGAACAACTAGCAGCAGCAGAAGATGAAACAGAACACCAAAAATGTTAAGGAAAAAAGGATTTTTGCACTATCCTGAGAAACTTTGCATCAATGTTTTTGCAGCAAGCTACATTAACAAACTGCTACTTGGACGCACTATCATTCATTAGCAGCTAATTTAAGGAAGAACAACATTTGAGGGAATGATAGTAGTGTCCCGGACTGCTGCAGAGGATTGATATTACAAAAGAAAGTCTTGTTTGTTTGAGTACTGTTGCTTCTCTTATCAGTAAGTAAGCTAAGTGCTATATTGTCCTTGTTACGGAATAACCTTCATTATTTGTTTCGACTAGTTGGAATTGAAAATGCTAATCCTATGACATTATATATAACATTCATGCATAAGAACTGCGTGGAAGTTACATAGAGTTTCGGATCTAAATCAAAATTTCCACTTCTCTTTTAGTATGAATGAATAAACTAATATTATTGTAATTAGGATATATGTGTTTTCACATATATATATTTTTTTCACTTTTCCGCATATGAGCTTGAGCATAATTGATTAATTTTTCTTTTTCAAACTTTGATACCATAAACTTTAATTGGAGTTCCAATCTGTTTGGGTTTTGGATTACAATTTTTCTTCTATTTTTATAAAAAAACTTTTGGTCACTCTTTTTGTCAAACAAGGAATTGTCACCGCAAGCCCTCAAACATCTCGCCTCGTCCGTCCTTTTCAGAAAAAGAATTGTCGCCGCAGCTCTCGCCTGATACTGCATCTCGTTGCTCTTGGTCCTCCCTTCGTCGCTATCAGACCACTCTGGTAAATTCTCCTCTTTTATTTACGTCGCTGCCGTCTCCTCTTTATTTAATTCTTAACACCCGAATACTGAGTTTTGATTTATGAATTGATTTGTCACAAGAATGAATTGAAGTTTGATTTTTTATATGTGGATAGATGGGTACTTAAAATCGATATCATATTAAGAGATTTTGTTAACGGAGGAAGTGAGAAGGACTAACAATTATTTGACTATGAAGGAGCTAAAACTAGTTAAAACTCAATTGTAACTGCATGGCTGACTTAGCTTGCTTTGTCGATATGTTTGTGCAGTTGATCATGGATAAAGGTTGGATGCATGAACGGAAGTTCTCTAAAAAATATATTGAGGGTGTTCAATCTTTTATGCAACTCGTTCGGTCAAACTTTGATTGAAATTCTAAAGTTCGATGTCCATGCCAAGACTGTTTAAATATAGATTTTCAAACACAAGAAGTAGTGTATGACCACTTGTTGATAATATGACCACTTGTTGATAAAAGGAATTATGGGAAGTTACGTGCAATGGATATACCACGGGGAACAATCACAAAGGAGAGATATAGATGAAGCAATTTACAACGAAGATGGAGATGAGGATGAATATGAAGATGAAGAACATGCCAACAATGATGGAATTAACGCTATGTTAGAAGATGCCAGTGGAAGATCATTTGCCAATTTTTCGGAGGAGACAACAACTGGTAATAATATATGTGATAATATGCGTGAGAAGGAAGCCAAAAAGTTTGACAAACTGTTAGAAGAAGCTGAACACGAATTATACCCGGGATGTTAGAAATTCTCAAAGCTTTCATTCCTTGTGAAGTTGCTACACTTGAAAGTGTACAATCATTGGAGTAATAAGTCATTTGATATGTTGCTAGAGTTACTACGAGGAGGCACTGCCAAATGGTGAGACACTTCCTAAGTCATATTATGATGCTAGAAATCAGCTGCAAGGTTTGGGATTAGGATACATTTCTATCCATGCTTGCAAATATGATTGTGTGCTTTATTGGGGTGAGCTTAAAGATAGACAAGAGTGTCCACATTGTGGTACTTCGAGGTGGAAAATTAATAACGGAAAGGATAAAATGATTTCTCATAAAGTCTTGCGATATTTTCCATTAAAGTCGAGACTTCAAAGGTTATTTATGTCAAGAAAAACAAGTGAGGACATGAGGTGGCATAAAGAAAAACGTCTTGATGAGCCAAATGTATTAAGCATCCTGCTGATTCTGAAGAGTGGAAAGAATTTGAAAAGAATCATCAGTGGTTTGCCCAAGAACCTCGGAATATTAGACTCGGCCTTGCAACCGATGGTTTTAATCCATTTGGTAACATGAGCACAACTTATAGTATGTGGCCTGTCATTCTAGTTCCTTATAATCTTCTTCCTTGGAAATGTTTTAAGGATCCATTTATGTTAATGTCATTGCTTATTCCTGGTCCTCAAGCACCAGGAAAGGATATTGATGTTTATTTGCGTCCTTTGGTTGATGAATTGAATGAGTTATGGAGTGAAGGTGTAGATACATTTGATGCATCATCAGGGGAGTCCTTCAATATGCATGCTGCTGTTATATGGACCATAAATAATTTTCCAGCTTATGGTAAGTTCTTAAACTCCTTACTGTCCAAGATGTCTAAATAATTGTTAAATAGAAGATTTTGTATAAGTTTTACTAGTATACTATTTGTAAGTAATTTTTGTATAGTTTAGGAATATAAACTAATGTGCGCATATATTATTTCCTATGGATTAGGCAATTTATCTGGATGGAGTACTAAGGGATACATGGCATGTCCTACTTGCAATAAAGATGCACCTTCACACAAGTTAAGAAGTAAAATCTGTTACATGGATCATCGCCGGTATCTTGACCCTAAGCACACATGGAGAAGAAGCAAAAAATTTGACGGTAAGATAGAAAAAAGATTGAAACCAAAAGAGCTCTCAGGAGATGATGTCTTACAACAATTGGATTTTCTTAGTACTTATAGACCAGGAAAACACCCAAATAATAAGAAAAGAAAACGTCTTCCTAAAGAGTTGAATTGGGTGAGGAGAAGTATTTTATTTGAGTTGCCATATTGGAAGAGCTTGAAGTTGTTGACACAATTTAGATATCGTGCACATAGAAAAGAACATTTGCGAGAATATTTTGGGGACAATACTGAGTATTGAAGGAAAAACTAAGGACACATATAAAGCAAGACAAGATCTTAAGGATATGAACATAAGAAAAGAACTATGGTTATACGATAATGGTTCTAGTTATACAATGCCAGCTGCGTGTTATAATATGTCAAAAAGTGAAAAAAAAGGAGTACTATAAATTTTTAAAATCAGTTAAATTTCCTGATGGTTATGCGTCAAATATCTCGCGGCATGTAAATGAGGATGATGATAAGATAACTGGACTCAAAAGTCATGACCATCATGTTTTGCTACAACGACTGTTGCCTATAGCTATTCGTGGATTTGTAAATAAAGATGTCTCTTCAGCATTGATTGAGTTAGGTGATTTCTTTCAACGATTATGTTGCAAGACTTTGTGAAAAGATGACTTAGAACAACTAGAAAAGGATATAATTTTAATATTGTGTAAGCTTGAGATGATCTTTCCACCCGCTTTCGTTGATGTTATGGTACATTTGGCTGTGCATTTACCACGAGAGGCTATGTATGGGGGACCAGTACAATATCGTTGGATGTACAAAATTGAAAGATTTTTGTGCAAGCTTAAGCGTTATGTGCGAAACAAGGCACGACCAGAAGGTTCTATTGCAGAAGGCTATCTTATTGATAAATGTTTGACATTTTGCTCTATGTATCTTACTGGTATCGAAATTAGATTTAATCGTGAAGATCGAAATGATGATGGATCTAGTAACAAAGATGAAGTTGTTCTGGACATATTCTCAAAGAGTGTTAGACCATTTGGAGATGGAAACTATGATACCATATCAAAGAAAGATTTTGATATGGCTCGGTGGTATGTCTTGAATAATTGCGAAGAAGTAGAACCTTTTCTTCGGTATGTTATTTTTCTCTCTATTGTTAATTTTCTCTTTTAGATAATTTATAAGTAATTTATTTCGAATACAGGGAGCATAAAGAAGAGTTGATGAAGCAAGTTGTTGCAAATATAGAAGAGAAACATAGAGAACAATTTCCTTTATGGTTCAAAAGAAAAGTAAGTAACTTTTTAAGATAAGAATCATCTTAATGTGTTTAAATTCTAATTTTTTTTCCTCTTTACTAATTAAAAGTAATAATTTTTTCATTGTAGATTATGCAATTATATAATAAGAAAAAGTCAGTGTCTATCAATCAGTTATATTCTTTGGCAAGAGGACCTGATGTGCGTGGAAGAACATATAATGGGTGTACTGTAAATGATGTTAGGTACCATATTTAAAGACGCGATGAACTACGTAAAAGTCAAAACTGCGGTCTAGTTGTTAAAGGCTATCACGAAAAGGAGGTGATTGATTTTTATGGTATTAAAACTTACATGATTGAGTTAGAGTATCTTAATGGCAATCCAGTTCTGCTATTTAAATGCAAGTGGTTTGATCTTCGCAAGAAGACAGGGATGCAAAAAGATAAGAAATTTACGAGCATAAATGTTAATAGATTTTGGTATGAACATGATTCTTTTGTACTAGCTACTCAAGCAAGGCAAGTATTTTATATTGATGATCCGAAATTGGGAGAAAATTGGCGAATTGTCCTAAAATTTCAAGATAGCCACTTATATGATGTGCCAGCGATGCAAAATTCAGAGACAGGAAATGGCGAAACAAATGATGATGTATATCAAGATGTTTCAGTTGAAAGTAATTCAATTGTCAATGATACGGATAATATGTTGAGTCAACTACATAGAGATGATGTTGATTCGGTTACCCTAGATGCAACTATAATTGAATTGGAGGAACATGAAGTTGGTTATGACGAAGAAAATTTTGACGAAGAGGATGACACAATGGTAGAGTATATCACTGATCATGAAGAGAATGAGGGGAATGAAGGTAACAATAGTACTAATGACGATGAAGTCGATATCACAGATGATGATGATGACGACATTGGTTTTTGATGTAACCTCATAATAGTAAGGTCAGTAACCTGCTGGGTATGCATCTTTTTTTAATATATTATGTTGGCGATAGGGCGAATGAGAGGTTTTAAATAATTAGGCCATTTATAGATGTCTTGAGGTAATATCCGCCTAGGTCTCTCTATTCTGTTTTTTAACTTTATTAAATTTCTAAAGCAGATTCTCCTTTTGTTTTCTCTTAAATGTTAACTTTATTACCTGGTTTCTTAGTTTAGGTGCTTTGGTAAACCTCAAGAAACTCAATCTTTCTGTTTTTCCGCAGGCTTCACTCCAGGATTTGATCATATTCTCTGATAGGCTGCCCTAGTCGATTTGCTTCCATTTTCTGTATATACTAATGCCATGTCTCCGTCCTGTGTATTTTTAGACTGCATAATGATGAGGTGACAAAGAAGGATCATGTGGCAGCTGGGCTTTGTTACATACAATTGTTTATGAATTCTTCTTCTCTGGAAGAAGCTATAAGACACTTGGAGAACGCCAAGGTCAGTTCATTTTAAGAATTTGTTCTGCTGCACATCTGCTTTATAGATGGTGTTTATGGTCATTAATGAATTATTGATTTTATAGATCTGTGCTCTCTTTTCTTTGTCCCAGTTGCCAAACCAGTTTAGATGCTTAGGGAAGCCAAAAAATACTGGCAAGGTGCACTCTTTCTTTCCCCTTTTGCTGTTTGTGAATATTTTATTTAGCTATTTTAAGTCCATATTTTGCATAGATTGTTCAGACTTACCAACTTTAACAATCGCGCTCTGTGATACACCAAGTGAATAAGAACAATTACTGCTATCCTTTACTAATACTTTCTTCTCTCCAAGACTTCTTCGTGATACTCGAATCTGATCGCAGATTGCATCACGCAAGCAACGAAAGTGACGGGAAATTGTCTGGAGAGCAAGAGCTATGTATGGCTTGGCTGCTCCATCTCCAGCTACCACATCAAATGATGAGACCACTATTTGCATCTGATGATAATATTGTCTGTACCTTCTATCAATCTGTGACAATAAACCATAACTCAACTTCCACTTTTTATTCAAATCACATATGGCAAAGAGATAAAATGGTTTAAATTAGCTCCTAAATTACAAATCCAGCCACATATCAAGATAAAAAAATGTGGAGGAATCTACAATTTAGGAATAATACCTATTACAAATCCTTGTAGTGAACTCATATTACCATCAATAGCATTCATAAACTTAATTACTAAAAACTCTGGCAATAGTTTTAAAATCCTTTACTAATACTTTCTTCTCGTCAATTCTAGCATCACATTCAGTTTATTACAATAAGTGTTGTTAGCATCTGCATGTTGCTTCTTTAGTCAATTTTTCAAGTGTTACACTTTCTTGCAAGCTTGGATTTTAAAACTTTGTTTGCTCTAAGAAGAAATTACATCATTTGTATAATATCCAGTTGAGGGTACAGCAGCATAAATAACTAGATGATTCCAGCTGCTTGAAAGTCTTCAAGCCAGTGATGATCCTAATGAGCACAGCTACTGCAGTCAATATGACCTCTACCTTTGAAAATAACCAATTGCTTCATGTCCAATTTGTCCATAACAGTCACCCCCTATCCGTTCAATGGCACTTACAAAATTGGCCTGTAGGACTGAATCTAATCTGGATCCCATTACTTGAACTCCTTGAAAGTTTGTTAGCCCACATGGTCACTTCCTGAATAGATTTACAGTTTTGAGACCTCAAATCATTCATCATGTTGAGGATTTACATTGTCATTCGGTGGGAATCCTCATTCTATTTAGGGATTAGTCTATAAAGACCACACATTTTTTTCCCTCCTCGTCCCATATTTTATGTTTGATCTTATACCTAGCAAGAATGCTTTTATTCGTAGTAGATAAATCAGTGTTTATCAAACTTATATTTTACTAAGTTATAATTCGTACTCATTTTCTTTTTTATATAACCCTTATTCAGTCATCACTAGCTAGAAAGAATCTTCGCAAAATTTTGATAAGTATATTACTACATTTATGTTAAATCACTTATTTGTGGTGTTGTACGTAAGGATATTTATTTCTCTGAGATTCTTTTTGGTGAATAATATGGTCTACCACATGATAATTTATTATCAAGCCAGGGAAAAAGAAAAAGAAGGTGACATTTGCAGAAAAGAGATGGAAGAGGCTTCTCTGCCAAATGAGACAACATTATTGAAATTCTTGTTCTCTATCTTATTTTGTTAGAATACAACTTTGAAGTAGGCATATGACTCTTATTAGCTCTAACTGTTGCAGTGGATCTTGTAAACTCCTTATGCTCAGATGCCTTTTATTAGCCATGTATACGATGAAGTATTTATAGGCTTGTTGAGACACTTGATGGTTTTGACAACTTAATTTGTAACTTTTTTTTTTATTTAGAGTATCGTGATGTTTTTAGGCATTTCCTTTATTTTATGTTGGACTCCATATGCTCGGATTATGTTATAGATATAAGTCCATATATAGAATGTTCCTACCTAAACAATATGAAATTTTGTAGCAGCATGGTTTTATGTTTTATATTTTCTAAAGAAGATATGGCAATTGAATCAAAATGAGTGTGGTTTTAATTTGAGTTCTTTCATTTGTAGGTCATATGGACTTCATAATAGAACTTTATAAAATGGGATTCAAGTTTCTCGAACTTGATCATTTTTCAAGATGGGTGCTTCAGTCATAAGGTTAATTAGTCCTAAAGTAACTTTTTGTATATATATGAGCAAAATTATATCTTTTAGTTTTTTACTATGAATCTTTTTTATCGCCAATAATTGTACTATTCAACTACAAAATTCAAGTCGTAGCCATTTAAAAATCATATTTTTCGTGACAAAAATTTTGTTGTGACTAAATTGTAGGTTAAACAGAGACAATTAAATAATTGTCACTAATTGTCTGGACTATTAGTGACAAAACTAATGTCATAATAAACTAGAAACTTTTGTAGCTAAAGTTTACCATGTTTAACTACAAATTTTATTTTGTCACTATTGTAATAACGCATTTTTTGTGACGAAATTTTTTCGTGTCCAAAGTTTTACCAATTTTAAGACAAATTATGATTTGTCACAAATTGGATACATCATTAGTGACAAAATAATATGTCACCAATTATATAAAATTCGTGGCTAATGCTATTAAACAATGGCACGAAAAGTGACACGATTTTTGTGTCTTGGCTAAAAGTTTTGTAGCTAAATATCACATTTGTTGTAGTGCCAATGGTCTATGTACATGAGTTGCGGCAATGTGTAAAAGTGCTAGAGGTTGAATCTGATTTAGAAGCCTCATTTAGGGATGTTGTTTTACCCAATGAAGATGATGGCGATTGGAAAAGGTTTTTGGCAAAAGAGTCCTCTCCCCTTGATCAGGTTGATGATTCCGCTCTATAGGCTGGTTCCTCCTCCCTGCAGGCGGCTGGTTCCTCCTCTCTGTAGACTGTTGGTTCCTCCGCTCTACAACCATCGGCCCCTGCTCTACAAGCTGATGCCCAACCTCTACAAGCAGAGATTGGGCTGGTCCTTTCTCAACTTCAGTCGTCGTTTGCTCCGATGGAGAGAGCAGTTTTGGGGTCAATGAGAGAGATGACTTTATCAGCTTAATTTGAGATTGAGAAGGCTCAAAAAGAGCACAAGGAATAATGATATTAGAGATATAGCAACTTAATCCATAAAATACATTCGAATTATTTTTTCAATTACTATACTAGGGAACATTGGAGGAACAAATTTGATCCCTGATGATATTAGAAGCATTAATGCACTCTTTTCAGTTTCTCACATTCAAACAAGCTGAGAAACCTCCCCTATCTTCTGTTCCTCACAGTAAAGAAGTAATATGATTAGGAGACTCTCCTATTTTTCTCACAAAAAAACAGGGTTGAAAATTAAAAACTAGTAAGCAATAATAAACTAATAGGAATACGAGGTTGTAACATGATAACTGAAACAAGTGCATGGATCATACATAATTAACTAATAAGTAAGTGATTTTGGAGAAGCTTTCTGTAAAAGCGATTCCATTCTAAGAACCGCCTTGAGGACATAATGAAAATGGTCCACTAGATGTCTTAAATGCATTCCCACACCATTGAATATGATAGCACCAGAAAAACATTTCACCATCCGCAAACCTATATTTCGGTTGGACATTTTGAATCCACGAATCTTTTATAATTAACAATGCATTTCAAGATTCATTAATACCATAGTCTTTAGGGTAATTGTGAATTAATTAAATTAGATCATTATAATCAAGCAAGCAAGGAATCATTTCACTGAACTACAACTTAAGAATAAATAGTGCATTACTCATATCAATTACTATATAGGATTGTTTACAAGCGATAAAAGATCTTCAGTCATTTTTTTTCAATAATATGGCTCATGTCGCTTCTTTGAGAACATGAAACAACTAACCTGATAGTTTTGGTGAATACATTTAGGAACCAAAAATTAGCAAGCAATAAATAAAGTTATCAGAACAAGAGTTTGTTATATGATCCTTGGAAAAAGAAAAAAGCATCTCAATCATACAAACGCAAATACTAAATAAGCAATTCTGGAGAGATCAATTCTCTGTATAAACGATTCCTTGTTGAAAGATAGCAGAACATTGAGACCATAATACAAATGGTCCTCTAGATGTCCTATATATAGAACCTGAACATTTCAAATATTTGAAGCGTAGCAGCATTTCACCATCCACAGACAAATATATCTGTTTGGCTGAATAAACAAAATTAGTATCTTGTATCGTAAGCAATTGAGTCCAAAATTTCTTGAAGCCATAGTCTTTCATTACCCACAACTTAAAGTTGGCACAAACCTATTATATGTAGAATATTTTGTTTGAATATATTGTACATTCGCTCTAGCAACGGTATTTCTCCGTACACTTCATTTGAAATATTAAATGAGACGATCGTATAGTATAGTGACAAACCAAGCCAGTGAAATTCTCCATGTATAAATGCCAAAGAATCCATACCACAATCCAGTAAACCATTCACACGGCGAATGCAATAGGATATTTACCATTGTTTCTCCGGGAACCACTTTTTAGCGCGAGAATTTCACTGGATATTTTGCAAGAACCACTCCCATTTAGGTCAATATTAAGGATCTTATAGTCATCACTAGCTGCGTCATATCCCAATCCGCATATACAATTCTTTATTGAAGATTCTGGATGGGGAAGTACTACGGATTCTCTTATGGAGGGGTTCCACAGCAAAACGTGTTCAACAAGTTATCACTAACTGTGAGAAGAACGAACCCATCACAACAACAAAACAACTTGCAAATTACTGGCTTGCAGCTTGATGGGCAATCAAGTTTTTGTTCATCGTCAACCACTTGAAGCGACGATAAAGAATAACAATAGACTTAAACATATCATCCTTATGAGTTACGAAAGCCCCTTTTGCAATTAAGAAATTTTAGGAATTTGGGTCATTCTTGGCATGAATGAGATGATTTATCTTAAAGTAAGGATCAGAAACTAACACCTTCCAGAATTTTGAAACACATTTAAAACGAAGAAGAGATCGCACAAGAAACCTGCTAAGAATGTCCATAAGTGTCACGACCCTAAACTCAAACCCGTCGTGATGGCGCATATCGATGGTACTAGGCCAGCCGACTTTCACAATACTAAAATAATTCATTCAAAGATATTTCAAAAGACTTTTTGTATAACAGAATTTCATAAAAGAAACAAGAGTTGAACTCAAAAATAGAAATGCGGAAAGAAAAGCCCCAAACATCGGGGTGTCATTGAGTGACGAGTAACTACTAAAACTGGTCCGACAATAACAAGACTAACTTAGTCTGGAAAATCCAAAATACAACTATAAGAAAGATAAAGAAGAAGAAAGCAAGGTTGCAAACACCGGGCAGTACCTCGCTATCTCCGATGATCAGCTATAGGACTATCAACAGCCGCTGTCATGGCTAGAAATGCCTGGATCTGCACACAAGGTGCAGGGAGTAACGTGAGCACACCAACTCAGTAAGCAACGGAAGTAAATAAAGACTAAGAAGTATTGACGATCTAGGTGCAAGTATAGTTCATATCACAAAATTCAGTAAGGTGCGACATGCTTTACAACCAGAGTTTAAGTCAAATCGGCCTGTTTAAATCAAGTTCAAGTTCAATCAATTAAAAAATATCTTTCAGCAGTTCTCAAACAAGGACCCAAAGCAACTACGAGCATAAATAATGAAATCATATACCGTCCCTCAAGCAAACATTACCTTGTCCTCCCAATCACTCCAACTTCACAATCACTCATGCCTCACAATCACTCATGCCTCACAATCGCTCAGCACTCGGCACTCGCCTCAGTAGGTACCTGCGCTCACTGGTGTGTATAGACTCTGGAGGGGCTCCTTCAGCCCAAGCGCTATATCAATGCCAATCATGGAAGAATCAATAAAACATGCTGCGGCGTGCAACCCGATCCACTAAATGTCCTCACCAATCAGGCCCTCGACCTCACTCAGTCATAAATCTCTTCTATCTCTCGGGCTCTCAGAAATCACAGTAATCAACCCAAACAACAATGACATGATGCATCAAATAGAATAACAGAGACTGAGCTATGATGTAAGAATGCATGAACATGACTGAGTACAGGATATCAACTAAAACAATGAGAGGACAGCAAGAAACGACCTCTAAGGGTCCAAACATTACTGGCATAAAGCCTAGACCTGGTATCTAGCATGATTTATAGTAAATCTTTCTGAAACACATAAGGAGCATATAGCTACAACAGGTTGTTCAACTTTATAGTTGCTACGGGACGGGCCAAGTCACAATCTCCAATCGTGCACGCCCACACGAACGTCACCTAGCATGTGTGACCTCCAAATAGTCAAATGACACAAATATGTGATAATACGTTGCGCAAGTCCTAAGTTAAGTTTATGGTTCGTACCTCGATTTGATCGATCGACGAGTGGAGGATAGTGACCACGTTTCCTTCTCTGGTTAGGCTTTTGGTGGTCGCTGCCAGTTTGGCAAGGCCGTTTGCTTCGATATTTTGTGCTCGAGGGATTTGGTCGAGTTGGCATTCATCGAACTCGGGTAATAGCTTGTAGATCTCGGCCTAGTTTTTTTGCAATCTTTGTTCCTTGATTTGGAAAGTCCTTGTGACTTGATTGACGACGAGCTGAGAGTCGCACCGTAGGATGACTTGCTTTGCTCCGTACTTGAGTGCTAGCTTTAAACCTGCAATCACGGCATTGTACTCGGCCTCGTTGTTAGTCATGTCTAGGCATCTTATAGACTAGCGAATTACTTCGTCGGTTGGGACCTCGGGCACGAGTCCCAGTCTCGATCCCGACGTGTTAGAGGCACCATCTGAATACAACACCCATTGATCGTGTATTTTAGGGGAAGTATGGGTGGTTTTCTTTTCGACTTTAGGCATTATTTGTGCCGAAGTCAGTGAGCACTTGCGACTTTATCGTCGTTCGCGACTGATAGGTTATATTATGCTCGCTTAATTTTGTGGCCCATTTGGCCAATCTGCCTGACAGCTCGGGCTTGTGCAGAATACTCCTTAGGGAAAGGTCGTTATTACCGAGATGGGATGGCACTAGAAATAAGATCTAAGCTTTCGTGAAGCTACAACCAAAACCAGGGCCAGCTTCTCGAGGTGTGCATACCTTGTCTTGGCACTAACCAGAGTTTTACTGATATAATAAATGGGAGATTGCGTACATTTGTTTTCTCGGACTAGGACTACGCTCATGGCCACGTCAGACACGGCCAAATAGATGAGGAGACTCTCGCTAGGTTCCGCCTTGGAGAGTAGTGGAGGAGAAGATAAGTAAGCCTTTAATTCCTCCAAGGCTTCGACGCACTCAGAGTTCCATTGGAGTAAGTTATCCTTCTTGAGTGCGCCAAAGAATTTATGGAATCTATCGGAGGATCGTGAGATGAACTTGACAGGGTGGCTATGTGACCGATCAGCTTTTGTACTTGTTTTATACTAGTCAGGTTCTCCGGTATTCCTTCTATAGCTTTGATTTGGTTGTGGTTGACCTCGATGCCTTGTTGTGATACTAAGAAGCCGAGGAACTTTCCCGAGGTTACTCCGAAGGCACATTCTCGGGGTTTAATTTTATACCATATTGTCTGAGTATGTCGAAGGCCTCTTTTAAGTGGTCGATGTGGTCCTCCTTCCTTTTCGATTTGACCAACAAGCCATCGATGTAGGCTTTCATGGTTTTACCGAGCTGGTCTTTGAACATTTTTGTCACCAACCTCTGGTACATCGTCCCCAATTTTTTAGCCCGAAAGGCATCACTCTGTAGCAGTACGTTCCTTGGTGAGTGATGAAGGTGGTTTTATCCTGGTCTTCCTCCTCCATGAGGATCTGATTATAGCCCGAGTACACGTCTAGGAAGCTGAGTAGCTCGTGCCCAACCGTTGCATCAATGAGTTGGTCGATATGAGGAAGTGGGAATGAAACTTTTGGGCAAGCTTTGTTTAGGTCTGTGAAGTCCACGCACATCTGCCACTTCCCGTTCTTCTCTTTCACCATGACCACGTTGGCGACCATTGATGATATTTTGACTCCCTGATGGAGCCATTTTCCAACGACTTCTCTATCTCTTCGCGAACTGCATCATTTATGGCAGCATTGAATTTCTGCATGATTTTTCTCACCGGGGGGGGGGGGGGTGGAATGGGTCGACGTTCAACTTATGTGTTGCTATATATCTCCTTTGGGATACCTGGCATGTCTGCATGGAAAAAGCAAACAGGTCTACATTAAGAATTGATGGAATTTACCTGGTTCTTGGAGTTTGTGGCCGATGAAAGCTTTCTTGTTGTGGTCGTTACATTGAGTTGGACGGGGTTGAGGTCTTCTACGATAGATCCTGTAGCTTCCACGACTTCGGGATCTTTGATCACATATTTCTCGTCCTCGCTCGACCTCGACCCTGTTGATTGCTATGCTTCTTTAGCTTTACCCTTCAATTATTGGGTGTGTGTGCAGTCTTGGGCAATGCGGTTGCATTCCCGTGCAGTATGTTGTTCTCCTCGGATTTTGAATACCCCCCAGGAGGTGGGAAATTTGATGACTTAATATAAGCTGGAGGGGATGGCTTTCATGGTGTGTATCTATGGTCGACCTATGATAGTGTTGTACACCGTATATTGGTCCATGATGGGGAACGTGGTCTCCAAAGTGACGTGCCGGCTAGGACGGGCAGCGTGATTTCTCCGGACATTCACTCAACTGCATTGTTAAAACATTTTAGTGTGATGCAGTGTGACACTATCCTATCCTCGAGCTTCATTTGTGTGAGAACTCGAGGGTGGATGACGCACGCGACGCTCCCGTTATCTACCATAATACGTTTTACATCAGTATCTAAGATGCACAAAGTAATAACAAGGGCGTCCAAGTAGGAAAAACCAAATCGTGGGTATCCGACTTATCGAAGATGATACTTTCTTCGAGTTCGTCGTACCGTTCATTAGTGATCGACCGTTTGAGTTTGTGGGTGGTGGTGAACTTCACGCTGTTAATTGAGGTGTCGTCGCCCCTACGATGATCATTTGAATGGTTCGAGTTGGGGAGGGTGGTTTGGGTGGTCCCTGGTGCTGTTCGCGTCCTCAGGTGAAGTTGGTTCTCCCTCGGTCACTCATCAATTCCTTAAAGTGCCCTTGGTGAAGCATATTTACGACCTCTTCTCTTAGGGAGATACAGTCCTCAGTTTTGTGACCCCGCTCCTGGTGGAATTCGCAGAGGGCATTTGACTTTCTGTGCTCATATCGGACCTCAACTTCTGCGGCCACTTCACTTTTGGGCTGAGTTTCTCCAGCGCGTAGACTATTTCTGAGGGGGAAACATAGAAATTGTGAGCAGATAATAAGGGGGCATACCTCTTTCATTTCGGTGAGTTCCTGTTCACAGCCTAGATGGACCTTCGTCGTGGCGGGGAGGCGGCATGAGGGTGCCTCTGACGTAAGGCTGATGTCTTTCCCGATTAGGTCAAGGTCTTGCTAGATCTCTCCTGTTGTCGTTCCTCCGGTCCTTTATAGACTCGGCTTGTACCGAGGTTAGGTGTTGGGTCAGCCCATTTAGATCATCTTCGTAAGCTCGAACTTTGGCACAGTAGGCATTGTGAATTTCATTCCAAGTGGTCGAGGGATATTTCATGAGGCAGCTCAGTAGTTTTCTGGTCGCCCTCGAACCACTCCTGTTCAGCCCATTTTGGAAGGCTGCCATGGCCAACCTTCCGATACATTTGGTAAGGTCATCCTTACTCGGTTAAATCGAGTAAGGAAATCCCTAAGTCCCTCTCCACGTCATTGTTTGATGGCAAATGTGTCATTTACTCTTGCCTCTGCCTTTTTTGCTCTGGCATGGGCTGTTACGAATTTGTCATACATCTCTTCGAATGTTTCAATCGAGCGTGCGGGCAGCTGCAAATACCAAGTCAATGTGCCCCCGGTGAGGGTTTCACTGAACTTCTTCAACAAGATGTATGATACTTGCTCTTTTGCGAGGTCGTTGCCTTTTTACTGCGGTGACGTAATGAGTCACATGATCTTTGGGGTCCGTTGTGCCGTCGTATATTTTCAGGTACGACGGCATTTTGAAGGTTTTGGCCTTTTGGGTATTGCGTGTGGTGCAGCTTCGTCGTTATATGGCTGGTCAACAAATCGACCGGCATCCCTTTTTGGTTGGAGTTTTGAGGCGCCCGTCTACGCTTTCTTGATGCTTCTTCATTTGGTCGCGGAGCATTTTGTTCTCGTTCTCCATCTCCTCCATTTTCCTCAGAATGGCTATGAGGGTGCCGTTACCTGCATCACTAACATTGTGAGCAATACCTGTTACGGGGAGGGGGGGGGAGGGGGGCGTGTTGCTCGTCTGGCACTGACACAATGGTAATTCTTGCATCTTCTCGGTTCGACCTTTGAGCGGGCTGTCGAGAATGCTGGTCAACGTGTTTGTCAACCACGCCTCGAGTAGCTTTTTCACTACCGGTGGTGCCTCTTCCGTTGTGGACGTAGAGGCCCCTTTACCATGTGAGGCTGTGATGCTGTCGTGAGGAGAGGGCGAGCTATTTCGCCTGGGAGAGGTATCTGGTGTTATGTCTTCACCCTCCATTTCATTGACTTCATTGATGGTGTGAAGGAGGTTGGTGGTGAGGTCGGCTATTGCTTTCCTTTTTTCTTCTCTATTGCCTGCCATGTTAGATTTGTGTACACAAGTGTGGAGCTTTTTGCGTTTTTTTAGATCTAGAAGAAACTAAAATTTTAACTAGAAAATCCTCAAAGACGGCGCTAAATTGTTTGACAAAAAAACATGAAGCTCTTTGTTAAACTAATAAAATAAAAGGATAAGCGATTAATCATAATTAAAGATAATATCCCTAGATATAAAATCAATTTATAGGATAATGTGGGACCACGTCGCAATAGATTAAATGCAAAATGATATAAATATGGCTATAGTTGATGTGATGAGAGTAAGTAATAAATAACAATAAATGGCATTAAATGTAAATAAAGAGAATGATTCACCTAATATTGAATGAGGTGGACGATTCCGCTTTCTGACAATAATGTAAGACAAATGAACATGGGAATATAGGAAGCGTTCTCGGATCTGATGCGAGAAATATGGAATAAACAATAAATCGAATCTCTTTGAAAAGGTAATGTTTGTATTTTTCTTGAGAGTCAACTTTTCAAGAGAGTTCCTATCATATAGAATATTACATGCCTTTTTTCTTCTTTCTACCTTTTTATTTATATGAGATATGCCTCCAACCTAATATAAAGTATATGTACAGAGAATATCTAATGGAATATTCTCCTAAATATCGTATTACAAAATTAGCAGTTATTTGCTGACTTGAACATTCGACCTCGGCCCCGATTAACAGTTCGCTAGTAAGTTCCTTTAATCTTGGGTACGACCTCGGCCTAATCGCCTCTTAGTAACTTATCCTTGTGCCAGAAGTAACTTATTCTGACCCATACATGCTAATCCTTGATTATCCTTTTTTGTTTTTGTTATTTTTATTTTTGGTATTGGAGTAGCGACAATGCTACGACAAGTACATATATGCTTTACATGAAGAATTCTATATATTCCATCATACATGAAAAAACTGTCACGATGCTATACCATTTTGCTTGGTTACCAACATTAATTGCCTAGCGCCTTTGTCCATTTTTAGTCTAAATTATTCTCCACCATGTATCAGTCCCATTTCCACATTAGGCAAATCATTTAGAACATTATTTAGACTTGCTATTTATGATGCAATCACTCAATTATAAGGTTTTAAACTTCTAATAAAAAAAAATTGGAAAAATTTCCAGGGAAACACGCAGGTGTAAACTGCACTAAATAAGTTCGTTGCGATGAGCTCTGACTGAAAAAGCTGCTAGTAAGGAGAATCGATCCCAAGTTACCCATGTAGAATAACACTCACACAACCAATTCATCCAATCCTTGCTGGCAACTTCTAGTAATTAATTAGAACATTATCTTGACATGCTATTTATGATAGAATCAGTCAATTGTAAGGTTTTAAACTTCTTATAATTAATGTTATCGAGCTATTTATGACTTAAGCAAAGATGCTCCCCTCCCAGCCCCAAAAGACACAGACACACACACATATATATAAAACATCTCATTACCAACTTTGTTGGCCATGTATATACTGACATTAGCATTTTTACTTATGGACATATAGTTATTTAATTTGTAATGATCAATAGATGACTTGATAGTTTGATCCAATATTTCCTTCATTGAAAAATGATAATGCACAAATAGAATAAACATTCCTAAGTCTTATTCTGCAAATCAAAGAGCAAATTTTAATTACATAAATTATTGATTTCCTTTAATATAAGGAAAAAGTCTAATGAAGCGGCAAAAGGAATTCCAAAATTATTTTGCTTCAGAAGTTCGAATCTTATATGTGATATTCTATCAGTTTTTGGATCCCATGAAATAAATTTCTGGCTTCGCTCCTACTATCAATATATAAAAACTAAACTCGAGCAGAATATCCTATTACCAACTTTATTAGGGAAAAATTTAAAAATAGCCAAATTTATAAGTGGCCATTCAAAAATAGCCACAGTTTCAAAAGTAATCGAAATTTAGCCAATTTTCATGTAAAGACAAAATCTGAACGAAAAAACTGTTTAAAATTCGGAAAAATACTCCAGCATAATATACTGGAGTTCAAGTATAACTATACTAGAACTCCAGTCTAATATACTGGAATTCCAGTATAATATACCGGTCCAGCATAATATATTGGAGTTTGGAGCACCGGTGCTCCAGTCTCCAGTATATTCTACTGGAGCCAGCAAAGTATACCGGTCCAGCAAAATATGTTGGAAGTTCATACACAGGTGCATCGAACTCCAGTATATTATGCTGGACCAGTCTCTGTTGCAGCAAAATAGTGGCTATTTTTCAATAACTTGGCAAACACTGGCTAGTTTTTAATGACCAGTCCGAAAACTGGTTAGACCGTGCTATTTTAACACTTTACTGGTGACAAAACCCCCATAGATTGCGCTACCTTTCTTCCCAATGGAAAACCATGTGTATGTTTGTACATACAAAAGGAAAAAGAGGGATGAAAAAAGAAAAACATTATATAATGCACACACAACACACTTTTTTTAACTCTTTCTTCAAGGCCAAAACATCCAAGAAAATACTGTTAATAATGGAGTCATTTCTAACATGATAATTGAACTAGAAAAAAGGGGAAAAAGTTAAAGCAACATTCTATCATCAAAAACTAGCATCTGCAGCTTTCATCTCTGCATGCCACTCTCATCCAATAACTTGAAGACAAATTAATTAACACCCCCATCTTCAGGGGGCGGATGCAACTTTCACGTCTCGAATTCATCTGAATCTAATGATTTTTATATGGAGGGTAAATTAATACGTAAAAATTAATTATCATTACAATAAATACGTAGTAAATATAATAAATTCGTAATTTTAAGAAATATAATGAATTCAACGTTGAATTGAACCAGTAGAATTAAAATTCTGTAAAAGGCTATGCCCCTCCTTAGGGAGGGGAATAAGATTGGAAAGAATGTTGGTTTGATTTTGTATCAAAGCTAGGAGCTAGATATATGAAAATGTTGGGGCAGATATTTTTTTAATTTAAAAAAAAAAAAGATTGTATCATAGTTCAATCAAAGAATCATGACCTCCTAAGATTATTCCCATTTCTATATGATTGTCCTCTTCTTGTTTCTTTTCCTCTCCTTCTCCTCCAAACACTACCTTCCAACTTAACAACAACTAGAAAAAGTTTCAGAAAGAGAAAAATAATATTCCCCCTTTCATTTTAATTATACGGCGCGCAGAGTGTTTGATTAAACACAAAAACTAAAAAAAAATATTTTTATATTTTGTTACCTTATATATCATTAGTTTTTGTCGCAATAAAAGCATGTCTAGCTAAAATGAAAATTTTAAAATTAAATTATTTCATGAATTTTTGTTTCGAAATAGATTTTTTTATATGGTAACTAAATATTTTATTTACCAAGTATAATATATACATCTCAAAATTAAAGATCAAACTGCAGACTTGGACATGCAGCCCCAAGCCAGTAAATATCACTATATCTCCTAGCCACTAAAACAAACTATTTCCAAACACTAAGGGTAAAAACTAAGACTATCCAACCTCCTACTCAATCTAGGTATACATCCCCATACCTCTACAATGAACTTCTTGGATGACTTGCCTTATCAGCATCTCAGCATGTCCACACTTGTGCTGAAATAAACTGTTTCGAAATAAATTAAAAAGAAAATAGTATCATATATAAAATATAACAATCGACTATCGAGTAACCTCGAAGTTGGTCTTGACATTCCTGAACAATAACAATAGTGCACCATAAGCTACGACACATGAAGGACGGATCTTAACAACTGTCGTAGGACTACTACGACTATATCATTGTCGAGGCGCTCCGATTTGAACATGGAAGGTGTAAATTTAAGAAGAAGAAAAAAAGGGAAAAATCATAAAGGTTTGATGAGCACCCAAATAAAAGGCCACCAAAAGAGGGCACCATCTTCTCCAAAAGATAAAAGAGGAGTCTTTGGGGGGACAATATAGACAGAGCATCAACACAACCTATTATTCCTCCAAACACACAATTCCATGTGCTACTTTCAATCTGTTTTTTGGAGTTTTCTTTTTACTCTTTTACTCTTTAGCTCCACTTTGGCCTCTCACACATGCTCTCATCATCAAACTTAGATTGGATATTTCCTTTTGGACTTTGTGCTTTCTTTATTGATTCTTCTTTTAATTTCTTCATTCAAATCATATACTACCCTCTAAAAAAAAATTAAAAAGACCAAAATATCCCTACCCAACTTTCCAAATAAATACATACCCATGCAGCTTAAAACTCATCCCACGTACAAAAATATCAATTTCTAGCACAAAAATATTCTTACCAAAATGGCCGTTTGTTCCTCTATTGCTTTGTTGCAAGAAAGGTTTAAACAATTGGAAAGAGTGAAAGAGATGAGGCAGGAGAAAGAGCTCTTGAAAATCCTATCTGCTTCAATCGGATCTGATCGTAGCTTCGAGTTTGATAATCACCATCAATGTGAAAGAATATTATCTCATAGTTATGATCAATATCATCATCATCATCCTATTACTATGGAAATGCATAATAATATTGATCATCATCATCTTCAGCCACTCAATAATGATAAGTGTTTTTCCTTACAAAATCCTAAGTCATCATCTGATCAAGTTTCTCTTTCTCTCTGGCCAGAAACTAATTCGCAGACTATGAACAAGTCAAGGGTCAGTAGCTTGACGGAGATCAAATTTGATGGTTCTTATTCAGATGTTGATACTTCTCTTCATCTTTGAACGAGAGAGAGAGGGAGAGAGTTTAGTATATGGCATGGCTGTGATTAAGTCTGCGATCATCTCATATAAAAATTTATTACTGTTGAAAATGTGTTTTTATTTATTTAATAATATTTTCAACACACTCATCTATCAGTGCCATGGCCCTCCAAACTTAAAAAAACAAATACAGAAAAGGGGGATTGTATGCTTCTATATACAATATTAACGGGTTATGAAATCATGCATGCGTGGCATCAATATATATATATATATATATATATA
>NW_017674354.1:86616-87827 GCF_001879085.1 Nicotiana attenuata
GGGGTGGAAAAGCTAAATAGGGTTTCATGCTCCTTATTAGACTAATCTTTTCCAATTATTTCTTTTACTTTTTTTCTCATTGGATCATAAGATTATGGTTGGGATTATTTGAGACTTGTATTAGAGCATATATATTTACTTACCTTCATGTTTAAGCATCTTTCTCAAACTAGATCGTTCCAATCTTTTTTCCTCTTTTTTTTTGCCCTTCTTCAGTCCCCGCAAAGGTTGGTTGAGTTGGTTGGATGAGTGGTTTCCTACGTGACATGGGATTGATTTTTCTCACCAGCGGCCTCCTAGCGCTCGTCGCACCGGGCTTGCCTAGTGCGGCTTACATCTCCTGTGTAGTTTGCAAGCTATTGCACAATGCGCATCTGAAGGGTAGCGGCTGCAGGCATGGGCGAAGCTACACTATGACAATTAAGGGTGGTCAATTCGTTAGAAAATTACACTGTGTATATAAATAAAATATTAGGTTTTAAAGGTAGATAACATGTATTGAACACTCTTTCTCGGGGATTTTATTTAATTCTTTCAAGTTTGAACACCCTTAAAGAAAATTCTGACTTTGCCATTGGGCTGCGGGTTTTACTGGAAATTTTCCAAAATAACCAAGATAAAAGTTGACATGAACAAAGAAATAGGAGACCAGCAATGTGAATAAGCTCACATAGGCGGAGTAGTTTAAATAACATGAACATTAATCTTTGTCATTTCTATAGAAGAAACAGCAGCCTAAAAATATTATAGCTCCTAAATTTCTCAGACGAATATATTTGTATTTAAGGGTGTGTTTGGTATAAAGGAAAATATTTTCCGTGGAAAATATTTTCCAAGAAAATATTTTCCAAGAAAATATTTTTTTGAAAACAAGTATTGTAGTAATTTTATTCATTTTCCGGTGTTTGGTACACAAATTAAGGAAAAGAACTTCTCAAGAGTATTCATAAATAATTTAGATACAATAAACATGAAGCCATAAACTTTCGAACCAACAACTTTCCGAACCCCAAATTTTATAAACTTCCGAACCACTGAACTTTTGAAACCGCAAACTTTTGAACCCGTAAATTTTATAATTTCTAAACCCGTAAACTTCCAAACACATAAGCCCCCAAACTCATAACTTTGGAACTTGTAAAATTTCGAACCCGTAAACCGAAAGATGAAAAAACTAAAATTTAAAATACATTAAAAAAATATTTTTTTTT
>NW_017674354.1:87860-90651 GCF_001879085.1 Nicotiana attenuata
GGGGGGGGGGGGGGGGGGTTGAATGCAGAAAAACGAAAAAATAGAAATTTAAAATTACATTTTTTTTTTGCGCGAGCAGGGTTGGTGGAGACAGAAAAAAAACTTAATTTTGAAAAAAAAAAAACCTTTTTGAAGAGAGGGGGTTGGGTGGGTAGGCGTGGGGTGGGGTTGGGTGGTTGGGTGTAGGATGGGTTGGTGAGGGTGGGGAAGGTTGAGAAAAAGTTTTAGAAAATATTTTTCCTTCTCTTGATAAGGAAAACATTTTCGGTTCATAAGAAAAATGTTTTTCAAAACATTAAATATTTTCTTTCATACCAAACACACCCTAAATGAGATTTTTTCTTGTCTAGAGTCTACGTTACTATAAGAGTAAAACATGGAATCAACGTGTTAAGTGCGTCATTGAAATTTCTGTTTATTTAATTATCAGAAACATCGAGTTAGCAAATGTTAATTCAGTTGCTCACAAACTGGTATACTGAGAGATACAGTAAAAATTGCACGGGGCGACCTATTTGGGCGCCCCTTTTTAACCTATAGTCACTTTGTCTTTTTGTTTGTATCCGTACCCGTTTTTCTGTTAAAAGCCTTTTAAAAAGACTATTTTGCCCTTCTTTATTAAAAGACTAATTTCTCTCCAAGTATACGCTAGTCCTCTACTGTCTCTGTTTCTCTCTTCCGTTATTGGCATTTTTTGATTTGTTCTTCTCTGAAATCAGACGGTTTTCGTTGTTGTTTTGATTTTTCAACTGCTAGTTGTCGTTGTTCCCACATTACGGTTTAATCACAGGTACATTGTATTAACTTTGTGGGTTTTATTTTACGATTTAATTTATGATTTTTGTCTTGATAGTCATGTATTTATGATAAAATAGTTTCTATGTTTGATAAAATAATTTCTTGGTTTAGTTTGATAAGTGCATTAGTTTCACTTTTACGATTGTGTTTTTAGGTTTTTTGAACGAGTGTTTATGTTGTTGATGAAAATTTTATAAATTCTTCAGTGATTAGACGTCCAAATTTTTAAAAATTTTGAGAGTTAAATAAATGATACTATTGAAGTGTGCAGTTTATAATAGTTCAATGATACGTTAGATAGGAGCTGAAGTTTTTTTTTCATATTTTGGCATTATTTTTGTGTGATGACCCGACCCGTCGTCTCATGTGTTACCGCCTCGTTTTCCCCATTTATTGCTTCTTCATGTTTCATTATCGGCATTTGGTAAGTTAGAGTCGAATCGGTTTGGTTTTGGTAGAAAATGAGACATTTAGTCTCTTTAAGGAAGGCTTGTAATGGAAAAGTCAACCGGATGTTGACTATTGAGTTAGAGGGCTCGGATTTGAATTCTGATGATTTGGTTAGCTTCGGGGGATGATTTGTGACTTAGGAGTGCGATCGGAATTGATTTTGGAGGTTCGGTGTAGAATTAGGCTTGAATTAGCGAAGTTAGTATTTTGGCGAATTCCGGTTGGTAGGTAAAATTTTGATCCGGGGGTCGAAATGAGATTCCGAGAGTTGCAGTAGCTTCGTTAGGTGATTTTGGATGTGTGTGCAAAATTTCAGGTTATTCGGAGGTGTTTTGGTTGGGTTTCTGATCGAATGCGTGTTTCGGAAGTTTTAGAAGAACTTAGGCTTGAATTCGATGAGAAATGATGGTTTTAGTGTTGTTTGAGGTATTTTAATGATTGGAGCAAGTTTGAATAAGGTATTAGATCATGCTTGTATTTTTGGTTAAGGTCCCGAGGGCCTCGGGGTGATTTCGGGTGGCTAACGGGAAGTTTTGAACTTAAGAGATTTGCAGAACCTGTGCTGCTTCTGGTATTCTCGCTTCTGCGGAATTGGGACCGCAGAAGCGGTACCGCAGAAGCGAGAGGAGAGACGCAGAAGCGGTAGGGACCGCAGAAGCGGATATGTCCGCAGAAGCGGTGCATTGACCGCAAAAGCGGGAGCCGCAGATGCGGCCATGGAGTCGCAGATGCGGAAATAACTGGTCAGAATAGTTTTTATTTCCCTTCGCGAATTTTTGAAAGGGTTTCATATTTTCACTTCGGACTTGGAGAATTTGGGCGAGTTGGAGGAGAGGAATCAAGGGACTTCATTGAGGTAAGAATTTCTAAACAAAAAACACGATTTTATGGTGCAAACACATGAAATTAGACTAAAAAATCAAGGATTTAAGGTCAAAAATGGTGGTTTAGGGCTTGAAACCTAAGAGAACAAAAATGGGAATTTGAGGGGTCATTTGGACTCTGATTTTGGTGTTCTTTATATGTATAGACTCGCGGCGAGATAAGGAATCCGGTGATGTAAAATTTATAATTTTTCGAGAAGTAGGCCCGGGACTCAGGTTTTGCCAACTTCGTGATTTTCGATGTTTTTCGAGTCTTTTCAATTGGGTTATATTCCCTTAGCATATTGTGACGTATTCGTTGTGGTTTTGGTCATATTCGACGCGCGAAGAGGTGAATTCGAAAGGCAAGGGCATAGCAAGCTAGGACTTTGGCCGGCTTGAGGTTAGTAATAAATGTAAATGCTGTGTTGATGGTTTGAAACCCCGAATTTGCACAACGTAGTGCTATGTGAGGTGACTTGCACGCCGGATAACGGGCGTGGGGTAGAGCACCGTCGGGGATTGTGACTTGGTCCGTCCCGCTTAATAAAAATTACTACCTATTTGTTTGTAGTTTTCGTGATATCCTTATAAAAATGGATTAAATTGTTATCATGGGGCCTTGTGCCAACTACTTGAATCCTTCAGGGATTGTTTTAATGATTTCTTACCATATTCAT
>NW_017674354.1:95136-99956 GCF_001879085.1 Nicotiana attenuata
CGACTTCTGCTCCAGTTACTTCACCACCCGCCCAGTCAGCTAAGGGTGGAGATCAGGCAGCCAGGGGCCGCCCCAGAGGTGGAGGTCGATCAGGCGGTGGCGAGGCTCGTTTCTACGCGATGCCGGGCAGGACAGATGCCATTGCTTCGGACGCTGTCATTACAGGTATTATTTCAGTCTGTCACAGAGACGCCTCAGTATTATTTGATCCCGGTTCTACCTATTCATATGTATCTTCATACTTTGCTCATTATTTGGGTACGACCCGAGGGTGTCTTGCCTTACCTGTTCATGTGTCTACCCCGGTGGGCGACACTATTATTGTGGACCATGTATACCGGTCGTGTTTGGTGACTATTGGGGTTCTGGAGACCCGAGTTGATTTATTGCTACTGAATATGGTAGATTTCGATATTATCCTGGGCATGGACTGGTTATCTCCGTGTCATGCTATTCTAGAGTGTTATGCTAAGACAGTCACTTTGGCTATGCCGGGTGTACCGCGGATCGAGTGGCGTGGTGTGACTGACTATATTCCTAGCAGATTTATTTCTTTCTTGAAGGCCCAGCGTATGGTTGAAAAGGGTTGTCTTTCCTATTTGGCGTTTGTGAGAGATGTGGGAGCTGAGACCCCCAGCATTGAGTCGGTTCCCGTTGTGAGGGAGTTTCCCGATGTGTTTCCTGCAGACCTGTCGGGTATGCCGCCGGACAGGGACATTGATTTTGGCATTGACCTGGTGTCGGACACTCAGCCCATTTCTATTCCACCATATCGCATGGCACCAGCGGAGTTGAAAGAATTGAAGGAGCAGCTTCAGGAGCTCCTGGATAAGGGGTTCATTCGACCTAGTGTGTCACCTTGGGGTGCACCAGTTCTATTTGTGAAGAAGAAGGATGGCACGATGAGAATGTGCATCGATTATAGGCAGTTGAACAAGGTAACAATTAAAAACAAGTACCCCTTACCTCGCATTGATAATTTATTTGACCAGCTTCAGGGAGCGAGGGTGTTCTCAAAAATTGATCTCCGTTCGGGTTACCACCAGCTAAAAATTAGGGACTCAGATATTCATAAGACTGCTTTCAGGACTAGATATGGTCACTATGAATTCCTTGTCATGTCTTTTGGGCTGACCAATGCCCCAGCAGCTTTCATGCACTTGATGAACAGTGTGTTCCGGCCTTACCTGGATTCATTTGTCATAGTATTCATTGATGACATACTGGTATACTCTCGCAGTCAGGAGGAGCACGCGCAGCATTTGAGGGTTGTATTGCAGAGGTTAAGGGAGGAGAGGCTTTATGCAAAGTTCTCCAAATGTGAGTTCTGGCTCGGTTCAGTGGCTTTCTTGGGACATGTGGTGTCCAGTGAGGGTATCCAAGTTGAACCAAAGAAGATAGAGGCGGTGCAGAGTTGGCCTAGACCGACCTCAGCCACAGAGATTCGCAGCTTCCTAGGGTTGGCAGGTTACTATCGCCGGTTTGTGCAAGGATTTTCCTCTATTGCATCGCCCTTGACCAAGTTGACTCAGAAGGGTGTCGCATTTGTATGGTCGAACGAGTGTGAGGAGAGCTTTCAGAAGCTCAAGACAGCTTTGACCACAGCTCCAGTGTTAGTCTTGCCATCAGCTTCAGGATTTTATACGGTATATTGCGATGCTTCGAGAATTAGGATTGGTTGTGTTTTGATGCAGGAGGGTAGAGTTATTGCGTATGCTTCTCGTCAGTTGAAGCCCCATGAGCAGAACTGCCCCGTCCATGACTTAGAGCTAGCAGCTATAGTTCATGCACTGAAGATTTGGAGGCATTACTTGTATGGCGTATCCTGTGAGGTATTCACTGATCATCGCAGTCTTCAGCATTTGTTCAAGCAAAAGGATCTTAATTTGAGGCAGCGTAGATGGTTGGAGTTACTTAAGGATTATGACATTACTATCCTGTATCACCCGGGGAAGGCCAATGTAGTGGCCGATGCTTTGAGCCGGAAGTCAGTGAGTATGGGGAGTTTGGCGTACATTCCAGTTGAAGAGAGGCCATTTGCAGTTGATGTTCAGGCCTTGCCAACCGATTTGTGAGATTAGATATTTCAGAGCCCAGTCGAGTGTTGGCTTGTGTGGTTTCTCGGTCTTCCTTGTATGACCGCATCAGGGAGTGTCAGTATGATGATCCGCATTTGCTTGTCCTTAAGGACATGGTTCAGCATGATGATGCCAGGGATGTGACCATTGGAGATGATGGAGTGTTGAGGATGCAGGGCCGGATTTGCGTGCCCAACGTGGATGGGCTTCGGGAGTTGATACTGGAGGAGGCCCATAGCTCGCGGTATTCCATTCATCCGAGTGCCGCAAAGATGTATCAAGATCTTAGACAACACTATTGGTGGCGGAGGATGAAGAGAGATATCGTGGAGTATGTAGCCCGGTGTCTTAATTGTCAGCAAGTGAAATATGAGCATCAGAGAACGGGTGGCTTACATCAGCAGATGGTTATTCCTGAGTGGAAGTGGGAGAGAATCACTATGGATTTTGTTACCGGACTTCCACGAACTATGAAGAAATTTGATGCTATTTGGGTGATTGTAGACAGACTGACCAAGTCCGCGCACTTCATTCCGGTTTGTACTACCTATTCTTCAGAGCGGCTGGCAGAGATCTATATTCGGGAGATAGTTCGATTGCATGGTATCCCAGTTTCCATCATATCAGATCGGGGCACTCAATTCACCTCTCAGTTTTGGCAGGCTGTTCAGCGAGAGTTGGGTACTCAGGTGCAGTTGAGCACAGCTTTTCACCTCAGACGGACGGGCAGTCCGAGCGCACCATTCAGATATTGGAGGATATGTTACGTGCCTGTGTTATTGATTTTGGAGGATCATGGGATCGATTTCTACCACTTGCGGAGTTTGCATACAATAATAGCTATCAGTCCAGCATTCAGATGGCACCGTATGAGGCCTTGTATGGGAGGCGGTGTAGATCGCCAGTTGGTTGGTTCGAGCCCGGGGAGGCTAGGTTGTTGGGGACAGATTTGGTTCAGGATGCATTGGAGAAGGTGAAGGTGATTCAGGAGAGACTCCGTACAGCACAGTCGAGACAGAAGAGCTATGCAGACAGGAAGGTTCGAGATGTATCTTTTATGATTGGTGAGAAGGTCTTGCTGAAGGTTTCACCCACAAAGGGTGTTATGAGATTTGGGGAGAAAGGGAAGCTGAGTCCGCGGTTCATTGGGCCTTTTGAGGTACTTAGGAGGATCGGGGAGGTGGCTTATGAGCTTGCCTTGCCACCTAGCTTGTCGGGTGTGCATCCAGTTCTTCATGTGTCTATGCTCGGGAAGTACATTGGGGACCCGTCCCATGTTTTAGATTTCAGTACAGTTCAGCTGGAGGGTGACTTGACTTATGAGGTAGAGCCAGCAACCATTTTGGATCGTCAGGTTCGGAAGTTGAGGTCAAAGGATGTTGCATCAGTGAAAGTGCAGTGGAGAGGTCGGCCCGTGGAGGAGGCCACCTAGGAGACCGAACAAGAGATGCGGAGCAGATATCCTCACCTATTTGAGACTTCAGGTATGTTTCTCGGCCCGCTCGAGGACGAGCGTTTATTTAAGTTGGGAGGATGTGACGACCAGACCCGTCGTCTCATGTGTTACCTCCCCGTTTTCCCCATTTATTGCTTCTTCATGTTTCATTATCGGCATTTGGTAAGTTAGAGTCGAATCGGTTTGTTTTTGGTAGAAAATGAGACAATTAGTCTCTTTAAGGAAGGCTTGTAATGAAAAAGTCAACCGGATGTTGACTATTGAGTTAGAGGGCTCGGATTTGAATTCCGATTATTTTGTTAACTTCGGGGGATGATTTGTGACTTAGGAGTGCGATCGGAATTGATTTTGGAGGTTCGGTGTAGAATTAGGCTTGAATTGGCGAAGTTAGTATTTAGGCGAATTCCGGTTGGTTGGTGAGATTTTGATCCGGGGGTCGGAATGAGATTCCGAGAGTCGCAGTAGCTTCGTTAGGTGATTTTGGATGTGCGTGCAAAATTTCAGGTCATTCGGAGGTGTTTTAATTAGGTTTCTGATCGAATGCGTATTTCGGAAGTTTTTGAAAAACTTAGGCTTGAATTCGATGAGAAATGATGGTTTTAGTGTTGTTTGAGGTGCTTTTATGATTGGAACAAGTTTGAATGATGTTATAGGATGTGTTGGTGCTTTTGGTTGAGGTCCCGGGGGCCTCGGGGTGATTTCGGATGCCTAACGGGAAGTTTTGAACTTAAAGAGATTGCAGAATTCTGCTGCTTCTGGTATTTTTGCTTCTGCGGAAATGGGACAACAGAAGCGGTACCGCAGAGGCGATTCAAGAACCGCAGAAGCGACAGTAGTCGCAGGTGCAAAGATGCCAACCGCATCTGCGGAGTCGCAGATGCGACAAAAGGACCGCATATGCGGAATTTTGAATTTTAAGGAGATTTTCGAAGGAGCGGAAAAAGACCGCAGATGCGGTAGACGCAGAAGCGAAAAATGACCGCAGGTGCGGAAATAACTGAACCAGAAGTGGGTTTTTAACTCCCTTCGCGAAATATTTACAGAACACATATTTTAACTTCGGACTTGGAGTGTTCTTGAGCGATTTTGAAGAGGAAATTCAAGGACTTCGATCAGGTAAACATTCTTGGACTTAGAACACAATTTTATCATGCAAATACATGAAATTTCACTGAAAACTCAAGGAATTAAGGTAAAAAATGGTGGTTTAAGGCTTGAAACCTAAGAGAACAAAATGGGAATTGAGGGTCATTGGACTCCGATTTGGTGTCTTTTATGTATAGACT